>NW_008622513.1:14535-17734 GCF_000691845.1 Merops nubicus | reverse complement strand
TCTCAGCAGGAGCTCAGCCCTGCCCCCGGCCCAGCCCCACGGCCCCTCCAGCAGCAGGGGGGCCGTGTGTGCACAGAGCCAAACGGCACCGCGGGGATACGGGGCCAGAGCTGCAGCTCTGCTGGGGCAGGAGCTCAGCCCTGCTTCTCATCCAACCCACACGGGTGCCTGTCTTTGGAGACTGGGCAAAGCATCCCCCAAACTCCACCCTGATCTGGCGTGCTGTCCAGCAAGATGTTTTCTATTAACAGTTTCCACAATGAATCAGTGCTTGGGAAAAAACGGCCTGCTCTGTTGAGATGTTCCTGCTCTCCAACGGTGGAGGTGTGGCACACCCCATTCCACAGCCAGGAGAGGGTCACAAGTGGCCACCCCCAACACATGAAGCCACATGGAGACTTGCAGCTTCACTCTGGAGAAGCACTGGGGGTTTCCGTTTCCACTTGGAACAGCAAAAAGCTTTTTATTTAAATTCTCCTGAAGAAAATGTTGAAAAGAATGCCCTTGTGCCTCAGTCTGGATGCATCACTTCAATAAGACACGGATATTTGGCTCTAATTTCATATTACCAAATTTTCAAAACAAGGTCTTCAAATCAGGACTTCCTGATACAGGTTGAATTTTCCCTCCCTGCATTTTTCTCCTAAAATGCTGTGAAGCCACCCAAATGTCAGAGTACCTCCCTTGGATGAGAATGACATCTCCCAAGGGCTTTTTCCCAGAGGACCACTTTTCCAGATCAGCTTAAGCCATTTGCTGTTTCCTTTGAATGAACCCTGGGCTCTTCCTCCCAGCTGCTGAGCCGTGAAGTCTCTCCTGTTATTTTTGCTTGTTCCTCCCCAGGCAGCCAGGACAGAACCTCCCCCAGCCCCTCGGTGCCAGGGCACAGGCTGCTCCCAGCCCCAGCCCCCCTCACACCCCGCACAGAACGTGGGGGGCTGCAAGGTTCCTGCTGGAGCAGCCCCACACCCTGCCCCTGGCACATCCCAGCGAGGGGGGGGAGGTGGTTTTTGAAGCCCCCCCACTGCCTGACACTTGTAACAGCTTGGGAACAAGGACACAACGGCCAAAGCTGGTGGCAGGGAGGTCCCTGGTGTTGTATTACCGTGGTCTGTTCAGAAGGTGGGTGTCCCAGCACCCCCTGCAGCCAGGGGATGGGGAACAGCAGCTCCCAGGGGCTGTCAGCCCCTGCAGATGACCAGATCTCCAGTGACTGGGGAACCAGCTTCACCCCAGCACGCCTGGAGCTTTCTCGAGCTGCTCAGGCAGGAGGGAACGCAGCCTGAGCCACCAAGCTTGCTGTTCATGGCACCCAAAGTGATCTCGTGAAGGTTTATACCAGCCTGGGAGACTTGAAGCACAGGGTTTGCACCAGGGAAGGTTTAGGTTGGATATTAGGAAAAATTTCTTACCTGCCACAGCTGTCCAGGCTGGGTCCAGTCTGCCCAGGGCAGTGGTGGAGTCCCCACCCCTGGAGGGGTTCCCAAGCCGTGGAGATGTGGGGTGAGGGACACGGGGCAGTGGGGACCTGGCAGGGCTGGGGCAACATTTGGACTCAATGACCTGGAAGGTCTCCAACCAAAACAGTTCTATGATTGTATGACAAGACCCAGGTATGGTTATGTTCAGATCCAGCATTTCCCTTAGGACAGGGCTGTGGGGCTACAGAGGAGTCAGGGCGGGGGCACAAGGACACCCAGAGGTGAACTTTGCTCCTGACTTAAGCAAGGCCCCTGGAAGAGCAACAGGGCAGCAGGGCCCACATCACTTCTGATGGCAGCAGTCGGGAACCTGGGAGGTACCTGGGAGCCTGCTGGAAGCTCTGGGAGACTCCTCCTGGTTGTCATGACAGTCCAGCAACGTGCCCAGACCTTGGCTGAGTAGCCTGCTGAGCCTGGCCTGCCACGTGCTGCTCAGGAAGTGATGGTGCTCAGCTTGCAGACAACAGGGAGAGAAAATGTTGAGATCTAGGCATGAAAATGTACTCAGTAGGCCAAGCACCAAGTCTGGGAAATGTCATTTTGATGGTGTTACACACACAGACAATTAATTGCTATGTAATAGACCCTCTGACTCACCTCTAAGAGGGCAATTTCTCAGCTGCGTCTCCTGTTGCTAACCTTTCAGAAGGCTCTTCAGCACTGAGCGTGGTCTGGGAGGCAATCTGGGATCCTGCAGACACCATGTTTCACTGCTCCCTTCTCCCTGGCTGCCCGGGGTGCTCCTGAAGCCACACAACACCAGGAGTGACCTGAACGGAGCAGCAGGGCTGACACCAGGAGAGGACAGGGCGTGGGGAGAGGGGCAGAAGTCACACTTCAGTCTTTCAAACCCACCTCACCTGCTCACAGGGATGTAACTGCAGGCTGTGGAGAGCACCGAGCACCTCCAGAGGGTCCCTGGGCTCCCCGACAGCTGTGAGCACAGGCAGTCCCCCTGCAGGGAACCCTCCTAGGGCACGAGGAACAGGCACAGCAACAGGCCCTTCAGACCCATCCCACACGCAGCTTCTGCCTCCCAGGCTCAGAGCCTCACCTCAGGGCCCGGGGAGGAGGGTCACCTGCCCAAGGGGTTTGTAAGGCCCAGCTGAGAGCCTGAGCTCCCACAGCACGGAGGGGTGGCAGGCAAGAGTGGACCTGCCTGGCATGACCCAGCCTGGCAGCTACCTGTGGATGCTGGGTTGTTTAAAACTCCTGCCAGATAAACACCAGCAAGGCCGAAATAAGAGTTTAAAAGAATATTTCATTTTGTTTAAAAGAAAGTACATATAGATTTCCATTTCCCACAACAGCAAGAAGTCCAGAACTTTCCAATGGCAAGGCAATTTTATTTCCATAACTGCCTGAAGCAAGAATAAAGCTCAGGCACACAGCCCCTGATCAATCCATCACGACAGGCAGGGGGAGATTTCTATGGTGTTTATCCGAAGGACGGTCTGTGGGTGCACGATGACTGAAAAAGAACAAAAAGAGAAAAAAAGAGATCAGATGGCAGCACAAAAGCTCTGTGTACCTCTCGGAAGGCTCCTGCTGGCTTAGCTGCAGCAGTCAAGGCAAGCCAAGGCGTGTGGGCTCCCAGGGGGGTGTGCTGGCAGATGCTGCCCCGTTGGCAGGACGGCCGCGTACCACCGGGGTGGCACCAGCGAGAGCCCCGGGCAGAGCTCCCGTGGGAGCAGGTCAGGCTGGCCCAGGCTCTAGCA
>NW_008622513.1:8442-14251 GCF_000691845.1 Merops nubicus | reverse complement strand
CCAGGGCAGTGGTGGAGTCCCCACCCCTGGAGGGGTTCCCAAGCTGTGGAGATGGGGGGTGAGGGACACGGGGCAGTGGGGACCTGGCACTGCTGGGGAAGGGTTGAACTTGATGAGCTGAAAGATATCCTCCAACCAAAACAACCCCATGATTCTGTGAAATCTCCTGCTGCAGGATCTTGCCAAGACTTGCTAATATCTGGGATTACACATCTAATATTCAAGGCTTTGGACAGAGAACAAAATTGCTTTTCCACCCAGGGTCTGTTTTCAGCAAGGTGTTCTGCAGGGCTCTCCTGCGAGGCTGCTGGGCTGAGGCAGTACCAGGGCACTGTGCTCTGAGCACAGCAGGCACACCTGGGCAGGGGGCTGGCAAGAGGGGCTGTGCCACGAGGGCTCCTGGCATCTGCTCTGTGAGTGTCCCCCCCCAGGCACTGCCCTTGTGCCCCAACATCTGCCCCTCCCAGAGCCAGCTCTGGGGCCCCAGGGAAGGAAACTCTGTGTCCCTTTCTCTTACTTTTCTTCCTTTGGTAGTTGTGCCTCCTCCAGAAGCGCATGTTGATCTTGGGCCATGACTCTGTCTTCTCAATCACTGTAGCCTCCACACGGACGAGATCTTTCCTTCAAGATACATTTTAAAAGTATCACTTTTCCATTATTTACACTCTGTTCCTACTGTGAGCAGGATTCTGGGGAAAAGCGAGGCTCAGACAGCACGTCCTGCCTTGCAGAGCCCAGCCCCACAGAAGGAGGGAGATGTCAGGCTCTTGGCTTCCCAGTGCAGACCCCAAAGCCTTGAGGTGCTGCAGGTGACCAGCCACGTGGCGTGGTGGTGAGCAGGGCAGCACCTCTCTGCCACTGAGGGCTGAGATCAGAACTGCTGCACAGGCAGGAGTAGGAGGAACCTGCAGGAACCTGTAAGATTGCAGTAAGATAAATTCCCCTGGCATGTTCACATGATCTTATGTGTCCTGCTTTGCTCAGGGGACAGGTGAAACCCACACATGGTCCCTTCTCCTGTGCTATGCTGGTCAGCACAAGTCCTTTCTCCTTCTAGAAAGCATCACAGATGGCTGGAGTAAAGTCTTCTCACCTTGCTCACCTGACTAAGCCCTGGCAAAGGCTCAGTGAAAAGGACATGTCCCACTGTTCTAGCATGAAGCACAGCTAACTGGCTGCTGGAGCAAGTCACTTCTCCTCCCACACGCCTCTTCTGCCTCCCACTCCTGGTCTGTCCTGCTTGTTTACCCCAAACTGGAAGAGAAGATGAGGACTCACTGAGGACTTCACATACTGCTCCCTACCCTGCAGCTGGGCGAGTTCAAGCTGAGCTGTGAGACCACTCAAATAAATTATTTCTAGATCTCATTCTACACATGAAGTTCTCAGCAAGTAAACATCCTCTCTCCCTGAGGATGGAGATGAGGAGAGACTACAGCCTGTGCTTCCTCCACAGGCCCCTCCACACTACCTCAGTGACTGTGAACACACCTCCTGCCCACCCGGGGACCCTGCAGAGCTCCAGGGGAAGTCCTGCTGACGTTACAAGAAGAGCACTGGGAGTTCCATCTGTCTGCAAAACACCAGAGCTGGGACACAGAGTGGCCTGAGGTACGTGCTGGAAGACCAGGCACCTGTCCACCCCCTGTCCACACAGCCTCCAGACAAGGGCCAGCCTAATGCTTTGGGAAGTGTGGTTTCCATCAGCAGCCACACTGGAGGAGGAGAGACTCTTCCCTGCAGCATCAGTGCAGAACACTATTAAAAGTTCATTAGCATGCTCCCTTCAGCGCCAGAAGACATTTAAAGAACATTTTCCTGACAAACGACTCTGTCTGCACTGAAGGGGGCAGAGGGGGGACGCCCATCAGGCCCAACTGCTCCAGCAGGGTCACCAGGAGGCCAAAGGCTCCCAGACATTCACCACTGCTCCCAGAGTGGCTGCTGGGGTGCAGTGTGTGCCTGAGATGGAATCCCTGGGGCAGGAGGGGAGGGCAGCCAGGGGAGAAAACTGATCTATCTGCATTCAGCAACCAGCCCAGAAGAAAACAGACCTTAGACAATCTGGATTTCAAGGCAGCACTGGGTGACCCTGAGACTCCAGCTGCAGGCTGAGCACAGCGACAGGGCCTGGGAGCACTCCTGAAGCCCTGGGCCCTCCTCAAGCCCTGAGCTCTCCTGAAGCCCTGGGCACTCCTCAAGCCCTGGGCACTCCTCAAGCCCTGGGCACTCCTCAAGCCCTGGGCACTCCTCAAGCCCTGAGCTCTGCAGGGTGAGGGGGAGGCCAGGGCAGGGCTGAGCTCCCTGGCAGGCCCTGTGCCACCAATGCCATCAGGGAGCTCTGCTGTCTGCATCGAGGTCCTGCCCACTGAAGGCTCAGGCAAAGCAAACTCCCACTGACTTCTCAGAGGCTGGGACTGTAAAGGCATGTAAGAAACTCTCTAGTGATGGCCACATGGGAAAACTGGAAAGCAGCCAGGCCAGATAAAGCGCCGGGGTCAGTGAGATCTCTGTGCTGCTCTCAGGAGGGGCAGGGTTTGAGCAGCACAGCCACACACAGCTTGCACCACTGGGCTGCAGCAGCTGCCCCAGCCTAAGGCAGAAACACTGGCACAGACCAGCAGACAAGTGTCCCCCCCACATCACTCAGATGTTGACATGCTTTCAAGCAAGTCTTTAAAGGTATTGTTAAGACAGTAGA
This sequence comes from Merops nubicus, assembly GCF_000691845.1. Classification (NCBI taxonomy): domain Eukaryota; kingdom Metazoa; phylum Chordata; class Aves; order Coraciiformes; family Meropidae; genus Merops; species Merops nubicus. Next base: position 11,550 of record NW_008622513.1, on the reverse strand, counting down.
GTATCCAAGTGTGGTTTAACTCATCAAGTCAACGTTCAAGGCTGACAGGCCCTGGTGAGTCCTCTGTGTGACAAAGCATGAGGACCTGCTGGCTGAAAGGCAGAAACCAACTTGCTGGTGAAGTGCATATGAACAGAAAAGTTCTCAGCAAAACAGAGCCCAAGGAAAAAAAAAATCTTTATCGACTGTTTTAGGTATGACTGGAATGCCCACAGAAATAAAAAGGGGGTCACACATTTCCCAGAGCCTGGCCCAGACAGTCAGGCCCTGCTGCTTCCAGCAGCAAAACGCTTCCTGACAAAGCACATCCATCAGGTTTTGCAGGAGGCAAGAAGAATTCACACCAAAATCTCACAGATCTAAGCTGGGCTGAAGGCCATTGTCATTAAGGAGTGAAAAAGAACCAGGCAAGCTGCAACGCCCCAGGAGCCTGACTCTCAGAGGTGATAATTCCAACTGACAAGCTCACTCACTCCCTGCTGAAGGGAACCAAATCCCAGCCTGGCTGTCTGGGAGAAGAACAGGTCCAGGGTCCCTTGGAGCCACTGAAGCCACTGCAAAAATGGGCAAGGAGGAGGATAAAGAGCAAGGTTCAGCGAGAGGACAGAATTCCCATCGGCTGTGCTTTGTCTAGAAATAATCCCAGCTCCCTCACAGAGGCACCACCCTCAGCACTCGGGCCTACAGCAGCTGAGGGCACTCACAGGATGGTGAAACACCAACCTGCCCAAGGCTACACTCACCCCTGGTCACAGCTTCACCAGCCCACAGCAGTGTCTGCACTGCACAGCTACACCGAGTGGAAGCACACGCTGCCCGGAGCCCCTGTGCCAGCCGAGGGGACAGCACATTGCTCAGATTCCAGAGCAGAAGCCAGCCACAAGTTCCCAGAATAGCCTCTGCCACGCAGATATGTTTTGTTGCACTGTTGTTTTTTAAAGGCTTTGGAGGAGTGTCATCTTGGGAGGTATCTGACTGCTGCAGACCATTAAAACAGGCCCATCTGTCCAACCCAGGGCCAGCTCCTGCCCGCCCCCGGCCCGTGCAGCCCTGAGGAGCTGCCTCACAGACACTGGGGCCAGTCACCCACGGGCCTGTTTCTGAGACAACACAGATCAAACTGCCTCTGTTCCCATCTAACCCCCCATCTCCCTTCCAAAATAGCTGTGGCTTATGCACAGCTGGGAACTCTGTAAGGAACCGCAGTCCACACTGCTCGCGGTGACACGCCAGGCTCTGCTCTCTCCTCTCCTCCTCCTGCTGGGGGGCTGGGGACTCAGGAGCTTTCCCTGGGGCTCAGAGGGACACTGGCACCTTCCCACCAGCCTTCCATTCTGCCTGGTCAACCTCCTCGCCCTGCCCAGGTCACTGGGGTTTGAGCTCACTCTGGCAGATCTGTGGTCTGCTCTGCTTCAGGCAGCTGAGAACACTCCCCACACACGTGCGGCACCTGCAGGGGCCAAACAGCTGCTCTCCCTCTGCCCAGAGCTCCTGGGTCTCGGGCCACAGCCCACATCCAGCACACTCCCCGAGCTGCAGAGATCCACCCCAGGGACACCAGCTAAGAGAGCAGGTGAAGGGTGGTGCTCTTCAAGCACCCAGCATGGCACGGCCCTGTCCACAGAACTGGGGCTCTCATTTCAGCTCCTGCAAGATGACATTTCTAGTCCTAATAACAAGATTCCTCTTCCTACAATCTTCTGCAAGATTTCACATTGAATTATTGCCAACATCTGGCAATAATTCAATGACTCCTGGTGATCTGCTGTTCCGGATCTCTGCAGGACTGTTAAAAGCACTGGCAGCCCTCAAAGTCCTGTCCAACACAGGGAGCCAAGGCAGTTACCACCAGCACAACCCAAGGCATGATATTAACAAACACCTCAAAAAAATACCAGCACCCCCCTGGCACCACAGAAAGCACTCAGAACTGAAACCAGTCTGAAACTAGGTGGTATTTCTAACCTGGATCTACAAGGCACCAAGAAATTACTCTGAGAATACAGGTTCCTCCTTATCTGACCATCCTCTGCCAGCTGCTGCAGTTCAAGCCAAGAGCTAAACGTGGTTTAGCCTGTGACCAGAGCCCAGCCAGGGCTGCCAGGTACTCCGAGCACCTACAACCCACCTTATCTCCACTTACATTTTATCCCTAAAATCTCTTGCCCTGGGGAAAACAACAGCTGATGACTTTGCTTCTGGCTCGTGCTCAGAGCTGAGGGATAATGCCTGGTCCATGCACCACTTCCTCCTGGTGAAGAAGAGGCTGGAGGAGCAGCTGTGTGCCAGCCTGGGCAGCAAGCCCTGCAGCACTGGGGTGGAGATGGTGCCAATGGGCTAAACCCCAGTCCTGGGATTGCTGGAGCTTGTGACTAGGAGGAAGGGACAGTGAGGAACTTTAAGATTGAGGCCTGTTGGGTTAAGACAAGGGCAATAAGAACTGGGTTAAAAGAACTAAGTCAAATTAAGAGATGAAGGGATGGGAAAGGATGTCTGGGTTATTCCAAGATGACGACCACCAAAATTAGGGTGAGAGCATAAAGATGTTGAAGAGGAAGATTTACTGCTGGTTTGTGCAAGGCTTATGCCATGAGAAAAAGATCCAACCCAACAGAGGTGAACATCCAACAGTTACCTCAGCAGTGGGTACTGCTGCTCTGTCCTGGCACTGTGGCAATGGTTGGAGGCAGCAGAGGTTGCTCAGCTTGTTTTATTGGTGACTCTTTTGAAAGACACAGGGCTGGAAAAAAAGCTAGTGCTGATAAATCCAAGTTTCTCTTCAGTTTCACGGACTGTAGGAGCCCTGAAGCTACAATTAAGTACAAAAATTGTCTCAAAGGTAATTCTCATAGGAGACATCTTACCCCAGGAGAGGCCTTCCAATAAGCGTGAAGTCGTCAGCACCAACCAGCAAAACCTGTGGAAAATAAATCAGGCACAGATCACTGGCTCACTCTGCCAGCAGAAATGCAAACAATGTTCCAAACCCTACAGTCCCCACAGAGGAGCTGAACAGCTTAAAAATAGCCCTTTATGCCTTTCAGGCCTGACAGGGTTATTCGGGGGGTGGACGGCGGGGAAGGCAGCTGAGAGCCACAGAGCAGATTC
>NW_008622513.1:1425-8422 GCF_000691845.1 Merops nubicus | reverse complement strand
ACAGCTGAGCCTGCTGAAGCATACTTCAGAAGTATCTCTCATGCTGATCAGAACACACTGAACTGTTCTGTTCTGGCTCAGCAACAGTTGTACCAGATAGGAAAAGCAAAACAGGGAAGAAGAAGAATAATCTGTCTGGTGTGGGACTCCAATGAATGGCAGCTCCTAAAACCCTTGGACTTTTATAGCAGTTGCCTTGGATCCCCATGAAAAGCAAAACAGGGAAGAAGAAGAATCTGTCTGGTGTGGGACTCCAGTGAATGGCAGCTCCTAAAACCATTGGATTTTTATGGCAGTTGCCTTGGATCCCCATAAAGAAACACTTTCCTCATGCTGCATTGTGAGGCCTCAGGATGGGCAATATAGAGATGAACATCTCGGGGGGATTCAGCACCCCAGGGACTGGCCCTTTTGCTCGAGGGCACTTCAACAGCTGCCCACCCAAAGGGCCGGGCAGGACGATGGAGCAGCTACCAGGAGAGGTGGTGGCATTTCTCACAGCCCACCTCCTGCCCCACACTGACACAGAACCACTCCTGAGATGGTCCAACTTGTGTTTTGGACAGGTACTTGCCAGTAAAAGCCCCAGAGGGTTATGGTGGTTAGCCAAGTTTTTCACCTCCACTCCCACCCAGACCTCTGCATCCCCAGCTGGCTGCTCCCTGCAACTCCCTCCTCTCTCTTGTATACCAGGCCGCAGGACACGGCTGAAGGAATGCTTTAAAATCTGCCCCAAAACTGGCCTTCAAAGCAATGGGTGAGCAGGAAATCTCCCCAGCTCTCCTTAGCAGCTTGCTTGGCTCTAACAGACAACATTAAGGCAGCAGTCCTGCTTCACAGTCCTTCATTTAAGATTTGGATTAATGAGCCTCCACAAGTTCCTGCTAGTTAACCATGGCCAAGGATAAAGCCATGGAGTTGCATCTTGGCACTTCTCCCCTCATGCACCATCCCCTCCCTCCAGCCAACACACTCAGCAGGATAAGGATCTTGCAAAGCACTGAGCAGGGACAGTCCCTCTGGGAGCACTGGAAGTATTTTGGGTGTTGGAGGCTCAAGGTAAACAGCATTCAGCTGCTGCCTCTAGAAACAACAACTGTAATTTTCTTTTTTTGGATGAAGTTAGTACAGCAAAAATCTGCCTCTTAACAGAGTCTGGCACGACTCATTCCAACCCTGTTCAAAGGAAATCACAATATTATCACTAACAGTAACTGAGACTGGAACAAAGCTAAGGGAAAGCAAACAGCTGGAGCCAGAACAGGAGACCCGCCGGGAGCTCCTGCGGACGTGGGTGTAGGGCCCGGGGGGGGTTCAGTCCCAGGGAATGCTCCCAGGCAGTGTGCCCTGGCCCCACACGCTGCACAGCACCTTCTCCATCCGGATTCGGTCTCCACACTCGGCCTCCAGGACGTTGTCCATCATGATCAGGTCCTCACTGGTCACCTTCCACTGCTTGCTGGCGAAGTGCACCACGGCGAAGAGCCGCCCGTACCGCCCCGCCGCGATCAGCCCGTTGACCCTTCCCACCACCTCTGTGGGCAGAGAGCAGGGAGGGGGCAGAGGAGAACCCAGCCAGTGGGAAGACCTGTCCCAAACGAAGGCAGCCACGCTGCTCTCCCAGCAGAACTCTGTCCTGCTGGCAATCCCTCGGCCAGGATCCACAGCAGTGTTGTTTCCAACGGGGCGTGAGCCTCCCTGTCGTTAACTTCAGGACCTACCTGCACTTCCCTTGCTGGCAAACCCACACCTAAGGGAACACCCAATGCACAGACTGCCCAGCTAGTCTCTCACCTGACTTCTCAGCCTATTTTTTAGGCACCCTAACATGTGCTGTATTCAGCTATAAAGTGACCCAGAAGAGAGCACTGTCTGTGCACCCTGCGTTTGGAGGGGAGCTCCCCTCAGTTCCCGAGTCACATGCAGGAGGCTCAGGACTCTGAATCCTGCCTAAGGCACGCAGGAACATCAGGGAGAGTCTGGCAAAGCCCCAAAAAAGGGCTCCAGCACCCTGACAAAGCCTGGCCTGAGAACGTGGACCTGCAGCAAACGCAGGAGAGACCTTTCCCCACTCTTTTCCAGAAAAAGCTCTTCCTACACACAGAAGCACGCAGAGCAGGTGCCAGGAGCAGGACAAATCCCAGGGACAACCCCCAGCACATGGACAAACTCCATCTTCTGTGAGCAGCTTCCTCAGCAGTGAAGCCAAAACCAATTTTTATGGGAACATCAAAAGGGGTTGCTTAAAGAGCACCATTCCACTGCCAAATAGGAGCTTTCCACCCTCCTGAGCTCTTCAGAAAAACAGCAACTTTTCTGTAACTGGAAAAATACACTTTTCTTCATCACCCTCAAAAGTGGCCAAGTCATTTTTTCTTGGAGTGTAAACAAAACAACATCTATTTGGGACAGACAAGAATTCAGCAGCCAGGCAAACCAAACCAAGCCCTTACAGGAACACTCTGGAAGCAACCAAGCTCCAACCCAGCAACTGTTAGAGGCAGAAAATTCTCTGCAAGGCAGAGGTTGCTGCAGCTCCTGCCACGATGAGGAGTTTGGCTTCTGTGTTACTGGAATTCCTGCCCCAGAAGGAAAATCCACTGTGCTCTTGTCTCTGGTTCACAGTGACCCACTACCAAAAATCCAGAGAGAAAACACAAACCTTTTCTCTTTGTGTCCTTCAGCTGCACAACAGGCACAATAAACTTCCTCCAGCTCTGAACTACTGATCTCAGTGGATCTGTAGTCCTGTGGTCAACACTTCAAAACCAGAATTTCAAAATGCTGGCCTACAATTTTCTGTTCCCAAACCCCATGCAGGGTCGTGTTCTAACAAGGTTTATTTCTTGGCAAATAAACTTCCTACCAATGAGGTTTTATCATCCTTTTGTAACCAAAAAAGGTACATTTTCTTCACTGTACTTGAGCTCTGAAGTTGTTGATAGCTCTTCTGAACATCTCTAGTGTCAGGAAACATCAAGTGATGTCACCATGTGATTATCAGCATGGCTTGTACCTCAGCACCATGTGGAGAGACCCTGCCGAAAATATCCCTGCTTGTTTCCCCAGCCAGCAGGGAGACAGAAGGCAGGATTCAAATGCTCTCCCTGTTGTTTGCTTTGGATAGGCACAGCCAGGAGATAATGATGCAAGCTCTTAAACAGCAGGAGGCTACAAGGGATGGAAATCACAGCAGCCCCAAGGATCCCCAGAGAATCAGTCTGGGGAACATGGGACCCTGTTCACCACAGGGCTCCAGCAGCTCAAACCGAGCAGTTTATGGTTCACCACTGGGTCAACTGATGCTCAGGGACAGAACACTCATCTGTCACTTCAGCAGTGCAGGAGTGCAGAGGAGATAAAAAGGATGAGAAACAGCCAGAGAGGAGGTGGGGAGCAGAGGAGGCTCTCTCCAAAGCACATCCCTCTCCCAGTCACTCGTGCACTTCAGCCAGATGACAGCAGACTAGCTGCAAAAAGGTGCCCACAGCTCAGCTTTTCTCCTCCCACTCTCTCCTTCTCTGCTTTTACTTCCCAGGTCTCTCCTGCCTAAAGCAGAGCAGTCAGGTGGCTTTCAGCGATGCCAAGGCTGCCCAGTGAGACAGTCCCTCTGCCTGGGGCTCAGTGCCTGCCCGGGGCACACGGCTGCTCACTGCCACCACCCCAGGACTGCAGGAGAACCTCACCCGCTGGGGCCCAGCCCTGAGAAACGTCCTGTCCCCACCCCGGCCGGTGACACCAGCCCCACGTGGGCCACAGGAGGCTCAGCATGTGCCTCCTCCCCTTCCAGCTGTAGCATCCCCCCCCACCAGCAGAGCCTGTGCCTGGTGGCAGCCCCAGCCAGGCTCAGCAGTGAGGAGGGTGCCCTGGCTGGCTGGGCACTGCCCGGGCCAGGCGCTCCCTCCACCCGCTGCGCCCCAGGGCCCTGGCTCAGCGTGGGGACACCAGCAGCTTCCCCAGCCCTGTCACTGCCCGAGGTCACACCCCAGCAGCTCTGCCTCCTGCCCACCAGCCAGCTGCTGGGGCTGGCTCCAGAGTTCTGCTCTGCCCACGACACCCAGCTCTCCTGCCGTGCCCACCGTCCGGCTCCCCCGCTGGCTTCAGCTCCCTGAGGCAGCCACTAAGGGAAAAGGGAGTGCTGAGCCCTGAGGGAAAGGCCTGTTCCATGCTCCAGAAAGAACACATCACACAGGTCAGACTCCTCTGGGACTGTCACAAGCTTTCATAAACTAAGCAGACCTCATATTCTACCCAGATCTCCAATATCAGCAGCTGGAGGATAAGTCCAGTGACACGAACACACGCCAGAAATGAGTCAAAAATACAAAGAACAAAAACCAGCTCAAATTACTGGAGTTATTTATGTTCAATCAGGCCACCAGTGGCAATCCTGGAGTGCCAGTCTCCACTTGGAGACTCGAGACCTTTACCTGCATGGTACTTTGCTTCTTCTGCTGGATCTGGAAGTTTCACTTCAGGCCATGGTGGGGAAGTCAGAGAGGTTTTGGCAACCAGTCTGTGAATGATAGGATAAGGTTCACTTGTAGCAAACATACTGTCAAGAGATGTAAAACATGAAGAGCAGAAAACAGGTAAAAGAAGCTGGAGACAGCAGAAAGTGGGTTTCCACTGGGGAGCAGAAGTTCTACAGAGGTTTGATGGATTGTCAGTATTGAAGACTGGGCCCAAAGCCATCCTGGGCCAGAGCACCTTTCACTGTGCAGCAGCTCCTGAGCAAGGGAAGGTTCTCACAGGACAAATGCCTCAGGGGGCTGGTTTGCTTCACTCCTCTCATAACAGGAAATTCAGGAAGGGGAAATGGATTTTTGGTGGGTTGTGGTTTTTTTTTTTATTTCCCACTTCAGATTGTTATTTGAAACATTTTGAAGCAAAAGAAGAGTGCAGAAAGCACCAGGCTGAACATTCACCAGGTGAGTTCAGACCTGGTGTGACCTCAGCCCCGTGCTCCTGATGCTGAGATCAGCAGCTGGGTGCCCTCGTGGTGGCCAAGCTCAGCGACCACTGGTGACCTCCCACCACCCTCATGTTACAGACTGGGCTTTTGTCACCAGCTCTGACAGGAACAGTCCTACCTTCAGCCTTGCTTGAGCTGAGTTTTAGGTAAAAGGCTCTTATTAAGCCCCTCTAGGAGTAGATGCAAGTCCCCTCCACTGAGGAGGGGGTGTGCAGGGGGAGCCCACGGGGCTCTGCTGGGGAGCAGGGCTCTCAAACCAGCCTCTGCTCCACAGCAACGACTCACACAGCCTTTTCCCCCCTGGTTTTTGAAGCTCCTCTCTGTTAAACAGATAGTTTGGAAAGGGCTTTAAAGCACAGCTGGGTTCTTTAGAGGAGTTGGGAGGCTGCTTTTCTTTTGTCACTTCCAGCTGCATCCCCTGCATGGCAGGAAGACCCCTTTAGGATCATTCTGCACTGACACAATCACGGGTGAGCCACGGCTCAGACCACACCAGAACCTGAATCCAAGATCACCAAGCCCAGCCATCAACCCAACACTCCCATCACCACTGAACCATGTCCCCAGCTGCCACATCCACAAGTTTTTTGAACCCCTCCAGGGCTGGTGACTCCAGCACCTCCCTGGGCAGCCTGGGCCAAGGCCTCACCACCAAAGAAGTTCTACCCAATACCCAAATAAAACCTGCCCTGGTGCAACTTCAGCCCATTGCCTTGGGAGCAGAGCCCGACCCCCCCCTGGCTCCAGGCTCCTGTCAGGAGCTGTGCAGAGCCAGAAGGTCTCCCCTGAGCCTCCTTTGCTCCAGGCTCAGCACCCCCAGCTCCCTCAGCCACTCCTCATCAGACCCTCTCCTCAGAGCCCTCACCAGCTTCACTTTGAGTGTCATTCTGAATGGCAAAGCCTGCCCAGAAGACATCTGACCTGGCACCTGCTCTGCTTCCCTTACCTGGGCTTGTTCCTTCTGCAAATGGCACTGGGCTGTTCAACACACCAAACCTGCTCAGTGAATGACCTGCAGGCCTGTGGGCTACAGAACAGAGGCTGTGAACTGCCCGGGGGGCTTCAGCAGGCAGCCAGCACTGTGCCCTCACTGGCTGCCAGGGTGGCTTCCCTCTGCTCTTCCAGGGTAGTCCCTGGGAGGGATCCTCTGCCTCCAAGCCAGGCCACGGCCCAGCCCACAGGGATCTGCTGCTCCCACTACACAAACCACCAGAAACCCCTAAAAACATCAGAGCTGAGCAGGAGCTAATGCTGCTCAGAGGTGCCACAGGGTGTTACCCAGAAGGGAAACTCCACGTGGAGCTCGTGGTGTGGGCAGGAGCAGGGAGCACACAGACAGGGCTCACTCAGCCTCAGGGGCTCCTCACGAGCTCGAGGCCAAGGAGCAGCAACCAGGAGGAGCAGAGGAGGCTGCTCACACCTCTGCACGCCAGCCAGCCACAGCAACCACCCATCTGTCCCCAGAGGCTGGGCAAAAAGCACTGCCCTGAGCAGGGGCAGGACCTTGCAGACTCAGCCCAGGTCCATCACAGCACAAGCCCACCCTGCAGCAGCTGGGGTTATCCCGAGAGGTGCCAAACACCCTTAATCAGAGACACCCGACCCAAGGGCACCAGACTCCTCACTGAGCAGGGATCTGCAGCACCACAGAGAGCATCTCAGAGCTGAAGAGGAGGGAGATCCACGCTGGGTCTCGCTGAGGTGACCACAGAGGTGTGGGAGGAGGAGGGTGCTGCCCAGTGAACACCCACTGCCCACGAGTGGGGCGTTCAGAGCTCTGAGCACGGAGATCCACACTGCCCATGAACCACACAGGGGGTGTGCCAGCTGCACTGAACGGTCAGGGGAAAGCAGCAGGGGCTAGTGAGAGCAGGAGGAATGCCCAGCAGTGCCTCTTGCAGGGCTTTAGCTCACCAGAAGCACGTGGGGGAGGTGCCCGGCTCTGCTGCGGGGCCAGCAGCGCCACCGGGAGCCGTGGCACCGGGGCACAGACCCCAACTCTCTTCCCTGCAGCCCGAGGAG
>NW_008622513.1:0-1329 GCF_000691845.1 Merops nubicus | reverse complement strand
CCGCGGGGGGGGAGCCACAGCCCAGCCTCACAGACAGGCAGCTCTGAAGTGCTGCAGCAAACGAACCCTGACTCTCCCTGGCTCCACGTCCTGCAGGGCCGGGGCTGGTGATTTACCCGACACTGGAGCCTCCAGGCAGGAGCTGAACGAGGAGCACACAGCCCGTTCCCAAAAGGGAGCCAGCTGAAGCCCCTACTGCAGCTGAGCTGCTGCAATGCCCTGACCCGGGGGGCTGCTCTGGGCTGGGCCCTCCCTGCAGCCCCCTCCTCAGCAGAGCATCCAGTTATCTGTCTCAGGCTCAGCTGCCTCAGTTCACAGCTCGACAGCATCCTCCTCCTGCTGGGCAGCAAGTCCCAGACTCACTGGGACAGGACAGTGACCGAGGGGTCAGACCAGCCTCCCCCCCAAAGGCCAGACCAGCTGCCCCCCCCCAGAGACCAGCACCCCAAGGGGCACAGAGCCAGGCAGGGGAGTCCCCTGGCGTTACCTGTGCTGCAGTGACGTGCTCTGGGAGCTCTGGTGCCGGGCTGCAGGCGACAGCAAGAGGGCTGGAAGGGAGAGAGGGAGAAGAAACCCATTACAAACAGCAGCTGCTGCTCTGCCCCCGCCCCGCAGGGCACAGCACCCCTGCCCAGCACCACTCAACAGGGACACAGCTGGGGTGTCCCCCCTCGGGCTGTGGGAGGGACGGCTGCTCTGAACACTGCAGGGCTCTCTTGGAATCCTGAGCCCTGTGGGGCCCCAAAATGGGGCTGGGGCTACACAACACCCACCAGGCAACTCCCAGCAGCTTCCACTCCACCCTGCAAAGCTTCCCCCCAAAAAGGGAGAAGGAAGACGGGGTGCACTGCCAGGAACCCCAGCCCTGCAGCACCACGTGAAGCAGGGAACTCAGGAGTGGGGCAGGTTCAGCACCCCCGGGTTTAACGTTTTAACACTCTGGTGCCTGTCCCTAACACACCTTTTCCTTCTCAACAAGGGCAGCAGGGCAGCTACACAGCTCAGCAAGGGACAACAGCAGAAAACAGGGATTAGAAAAATATATCTGTGGTTTTCAGAGCCACATACACATGAGCTGACATTCACCGAAGGGTGCAGCGGCATCACCGTTCTACAAACCTCCACTGAGGGATCAGTTTAGCTCGACTTAACTCCCACCTTGCGGGCAGGTTCAGCGTTGTTTGGAAGGGAGCTGGGCCTGTGCACACCGCTAGGGAGCGGGAAAGGTGAAGGCCTAACAACGCACGCTCCGGGGTTTATCCGCACGCCGAGCGTCTCGGACACTGAAGGTTCATTACCCAGCCCGGGCTGTCCCCAGGAGCAGCTCCC
>NW_008622512.1:12530-14253 GCF_000691845.1 Merops nubicus | reverse complement strand
CAGTTGCAAGCAAATAACGCTCCCATCTCCGGCGGGGGGAGAGCTGCAGGGGAAAGGGCCGGCAGGAGGGGTGGGTGCTCCGTAGATGATCTCCGCCCCGTTCGTGGAGGCTTTGGCTTAGCGGTGAAGGAGCCGAGTGCCCTGTGTCTGACAGTCGGGAAGCCAAGCGAAGGGCCTAGCGCAGTACGAAAGTAAACATACATCGATTCTGTAAAATGCTTCCACGAGAATTGTTACCTCGCCTACGCTGCAAAGAGAGGTATCGCTGGTTTGTTTGGCGGCAGCTGGGCTAGCTGGAAGCTAACTCGCTGGGCTCACAAAAATAGAGTTTATGGTGGCTGCTTAGTACTCTGTCCACCTGATGGATTAGTCACCGCCCCAGGCCTGCGGTCACCTCTGTGCTGGTGCGGTTACGTGGCTGTTGATTCCCAGAATGGTGACATACAAACTGTTCCTTGACTCGGAGCGGGAAGAGGACAGTACAGGTAACTGAATATTAGTGCATTTCTATTGAACAAAATCATGGTAAGTATTTGTCAACAGAAGGAATGTTGTAGCATTTAAGGAAAAAAAATGAAGAATAAATTTCACAACTAGAATCAAAATCTGTTTTGGCAAAATGATACCTGAAGCTAAGTTTTTTTTCAGTTGCTGAGTAGTCACTCTGAAATCAGGAAGACTGTGTAGGAGGACACAGAGGAAAATTGCTTTGAAACAGATTTTATATTGAAGGAAAACTCTTTCTTCCCCAGCACATCTCTAATAGCTCATCATCATACAATTATGAAAATGAGGAAAAATAATTTATTTTTATTACTTTAGAGAATATGAGTGACACATGGATGATCAAAACAAGTTTGAGTGCTAATACTTTTTTATATTCAAACATATGGATTAGTGTAAAGATGATTGCCAAACCCCAGCTGTTTTATCTAGCCAGGGGATTGTGCTGCATTACGACTATCACAGCCTTATGGAAGGGAGGCTGAGATGTGATTTATAAAGATCTCTTGCCCTATGTTAGCAAGCACTACTCATAGGAATTTTAAGTTTTACTCCCTTGCCTCTTACCACCCCAAAGAAGCCCTCTGCTGCTTTATGGTTTGGGGTCTGAGCCTCTTGTGAACTTTTTAGCTGTGACCCAATCTTAGTTGTCCTAAGTGCCCTTCTTTGTGTAATTTCTTCACCATTCTGACTTTTGCAGTGGTGGCAGTTGCTGAATAAATACTGTCTGCTTCCTTTTTCTTTTTTTTTTTTTTTATTTTTTGGCTTGCTTACACTCAAGAACAGATTCTCTTGAGATTCTCTTGATAAGTAAGGAAGTACTGAAGCAGGGGCAGGTTTTGGCAAGGTTGGCCTTAAGCTAAAGTACTAGATTTCACTGTCAGACGTTGTCTCTCACTACAGGCTTTGTTTCCTGTCTGAAGCTGGCTGACTGTGAGTCCTGTGTTGCAAGGGTAACAGCAGTGGAAGCAAATGTTCTCAAGACCATCTCAGAGGGGGTGTGATTGGTGGCATGACCTTCAGTTGAAGGAAGCCATCTCCTTACTGAGAGCCTGCTTTGGACCCGTATAGCAGCATCCCAGGCTACGCTCTGCTGCTTCACGGGCCAGCTGTGATACATGTAGCGCCGCTACTGGGTGTATGCAAACAGAGTAGGCAGGATTTTAAAAGGCCGAACCTCTAACCTGTCCTCAAGAGGTTACTTGTTCTTGCCAGCATT
>NW_008622512.1:0-12499 GCF_000691845.1 Merops nubicus | reverse complement strand
CATTCCTGCAGAGAGACAGAGCCAGATGCATCAAAAGCTTACTCTGTTTCCTTGGGAGTTTGAAAAATTAAATGGTAACAAATTCAAGAGATTGGAGAAGAGGTGAAGACATGCACATTTCTTGTGAACCTGCAGTGTCTTTCTTTCAGAGTCAGCTAAGTTTGCAGTTTTGGAATGCTGTGGGCCTGCATGAGAGAGGCATTGCTATGTGTGGGTTCTGGAAGAATTCTGCAGCTTCAAGGATTTGAAGGCTCTTCGAGGATGGGATCTAGGGTTTGCCAAGAAGTAGCCTGACCGACTGGTGACTTTTGTAGCATTTCAGTGACACTGGGCACTCCAGACTCTCTCCCCAGCTTCTGTGGTGTAGGAAAACCTCAGTGCAGAACCAATTTTTTGCATTGAAGGTCCATAAACACATGTTAATAAGTATAACCAAAAGTTTTATTAAAGATTGTTAAAGGAAAAAATGAGCTAAGGGAGGAGAAATGGTGTTAAGAATGCTCCATTTCTGTTCAGTGAGTAAAACAAAACGGCTCTTGTAAAGAGAATGTAGGCACATCTTCATGTCTGGATTTTTTTTGTCCATTATACTGCCAACAGTAAATACTTATTACGTTCTACAGTTATGAGCAGGTCAGGTTAATGACCAAATCTGTCTCTTACAGTTTCATCTACACAAAACCTTATATATATCATTGCTTATGATTCTATGGAATATTGATTTCTTAACAGTAGTTATATAACAGGGTTCAGGATTCAGGTTGTAGTTTGTGTATAGCATATGTGTTTATGTGTTAGAGTTAAAAGAAACTTGGTATGCAGAAGAGGAATGTGTAAGTGCATTAGAAATACCCTGATGTCTGTCTGGTAAGATGTGAGAGCCAAGAGTAGTCTGAATGTTCATAACTGCTTGACTGTACAGGCATCATAATGAGCCTTTAATTTGTGTATCACGAGTCATTAAGTAAATTGCATCTCTTCACCCACTTTAATTTAGTTCTTATTCCCATGTAATCTGCATGACCGTTTGCATATATTTTCAAAATAGATACTTTTTTTTTCTGTGAATGTGTGTACTCTTTAATTTTCGTTTTCAAGTAGATTAGATGGTTGAAAAGTTAGTTTTGGATTATGTAATATTGTGTGGGCTCTCAATGTTGTGAGAAAGCTTAATTACTGAAACATAGAATATAGAAATGCCTTGCATTTGTGTGTGTTTACTTTTTTGAACAAAATTTAAATCCTGGAAATACTCACCTTTTCAAGTTACCTGGTAATTCAAACTATGGCATATATTAAGAGATACCCTTAAACAAAAGATAGTAACAAAACATTTCGTTACTAGTTTTATCTAGTAAGACCAGAAAGCACCACAAATACTATTTCTAAGATGAGGACCTGAAGTGCTGGGGTTTAGACCCCCAGCCCTGAATGAGGGTTGGCATATGGGTGATGTCCACAACCAGGCAAGAAAGACCCTCCTGGTTGGTTTTCACCCAGGGTCTGGCCAGCCTTCTGTGGGAACTGATTAGATCACCACCACCTGCCCCCACCTTCCACATAAAAACTGACTCTGCTTGCAGTGGTGTTGGGAGATGTGTTTATGTAGTGTATGTATGTGCTGTGTGAGGATTCTGGTTGTCAGAAAGGCTTCCTGACTGTATATAGCAAGCAGAGTTCCCAGGATGGTGGGGAGAGAGATGAGTCCCTACTACATTATTGGACTCATGACCTGGCTAGTTCCATCTCCCATGGCTCGGATCCTGGGCCAGCTTGCTCCCTTCTTCACATCCTATGCAGTGAGTGAGTGTAATAACTTATTCCTCCCTCCAGTGGGGTGGCACCTTGGATTGTTTGTGTATGATTTAAGAGCAGAGGGAGAAATTTGGCTGTTAGTCTGCTTGTTAATGATTATATCTTTCTATGTTGGGCAAGTGGTCACCAGAAGAAAACCAGACCTCACGCTTTTTAGTTGAGGTCAGAGTATTTCATCGGACTGCAGAGCTATTTTCTGAGCAAATGTTGCAGGATCAAGCCTTTTGAAACACCTTGGCCGTGGGTTCTGATACACTTGGCCAGCAGAAATCAATAAAATTGTGCTACTGAACTCTGGAGCAAATATCCAACTAGAAATAATTGGGATTATTCTTAGATTAACAAGTAAGTGACATCCTGATTAGCATTTCAGTTTTAAAATGTTTAGAAAATGATTATTTTAATCTTTTTGTAAGGAAAGACTGCCTTGTAAGGAACAATGAGTTATTCTTTAAAAAAAGAAAACAAAATAACGGTTTGGTTTGTTTGTTGGTTCAACTGCTTTAAACCAGATTTCCCCTCCACGATAAGGAGAGGCTGGAGAAGTGGCTGCGGAACATGAAGCGGGACGCGTGGACGCCGAGCAGGCACCAGCTGCTGTGCAGCGACCACTTCACCCCCGACTCCCTCGACGTGCGGTGGGGGATTCGCTACCTCAAGCACACTGCCGTGCCGACCATCTTCTCTGCCCCGGGGGATGAGGTAAGGTATTCGTGTCTCTTCTTCGTTCTAGTACAGAGTTAACCAACTCTTTGTGTAGTGCAGGTGTTCTAAGTATATCTAGTATATTCGTATTTTATATTTAAAATAGAGTTCCTGACACAAAATGAATATGTGAAAGGAAGAAGGACTTTGCATACTTTGACTGGTGGCTCAGAATCTTTTTTAATGAATAATTACAGAAGCGTTTCTCACAGGAAATTTTCCATAGGAAAGTAAATTCTCCTTGAAAATATTATGATTCTAAATACTTTTTTCCTGTGAAATTACTCTCGATTAGTATTTTCATGTTCTTTTAAGACCTTTTATTAATAGTAAATAAATATGGTCTTTGGAATGTATCGGTCTCAAACAGCACATTTCTCTTTTCTGTCCCTAACATCTCTGATACCTAGAAGCTCAGGAGTGTAGGGTGCTGAGATATGCCACAATGACTGCTCCATCGCGTCTTTCAGAGTTGCACTGTTGGTTACGTAAAAATACTGTGCCACACAGGCACATGATCTTGATCAAGATTAGACTGTGCTAATTCTCTTCCGGCCTATAACTGTCTTTCTCCAGATCATCATATTGGAGGTGGGAGAAATTGAAAGACAGGAATTACTATTGAGGCTAAATTGTGAAACTGAAATGTATGGCTAATTACTTTTACAAAATAATTTATTTTTAGTCAAAGTTCTCTATCTTCTTGGATAGCTGCAAGTGTTGCCCAGGCTGCTTTTGACTCTGTAGAGTGAAAAGCAATCCTGATTAACCTCTGAAATATAAAAAATAGAAAATCTTAAAACTTTTCATGGTAGTAATTTATCGGGTCTTAACTTTCCTTCCACACACACACACACACACACACACCCCGCTTCAGGATATCACTCCCATCCCTGGGCTGTCATTGTAACAGGGAGCCCTACTTTTGGAACTGGACTTTGCTGCCCTGTGCTTCTGTGTAATTGCAGATAAACTGTGATTTTTCCCCCAAAGAGAAGCTGGCTTTTCCCCACCTCTTCATTATCTCATTTTGTGTGTGACTGTAGACCAGTCACAGTACACCTACAAAGGTGGACTAGTAGATTTATTAAGTTAACAAACCTTTTATGCAGTGGTGTTGCCAGTAACATACCAATGGCTTCTCTAAATTATGTTTGCTTTAGCAATATATATGGGAAATCCCAGATAAATTTATCCAGTTTGGGAAAAGGAGTTATTCTGTGCTTCCTTTCAGTGTATCCATCACTTCCCTGACATCAAAAGAAAAAAGATGCCAGTTCTAGCTATCTGTCATACTGTGAGCTTGCTTTCCTGGGGTCTCACTTCTCTCTCCGGTGTTATTTTCTTTAACATCACTCTTCCAGCTGCGCTTTTCTAAATATCTGCACATGTTCTCTCAGTGACCACCTGTGTAAATCAACAGTATGTTTTGCCAATGACCAGGCCCAACAAAAATGATAGCACCAGCAGGGAGATGAACCAATATGCAGACTGTATTGTAGACAGAAATGTTACTGTATGAATGACCGCCGGGGGTACAAACAGGTCAACCAGCTCGGACATGATCGACGCCACCCCCAACGATCCCACAAACGACATGACCCGGCCCACAACAGGTGGTACAAACAGTGACCCGAGGTTGCCCATAGTTGGCATGAGAAACAGCCACCCCAGCCAGTTAAACACATGAGAAAAAGGTGCCCACATGGCAACTCTCACCCGATCGACCCGCATTCACAAAGGTCTAAACAGACTGGGGCCCAGCTCCAGGGAGAGTCAGGAGGTCTGCCCTGAACCAGGACGCTCTGGGGAGTGCACTCCACAGACAGACACTCCTGACTCCCTGCCAGTGGTCCCAGCTTTTATCCCCAAGCAGACACCTGACCTTTGTCAACTCAATGCGGGACCCCTGGGGCTCATTTCCCTTCTGGCTCTCCCTGCAGGGCCGGCCGCACCCTGGGGGGAAGCTATAAGGCCAACTCACCACCTCTGTGTGAAGGGCTGTGGGAATCACCCATATGTCCACCTTAATTCGGGGGCTCGGGGGTTAAACCCCAGCATTTCACAGTACCCACTGACTTGGCCACTGCTTCTGTAGTTGCCCCAAAACTGAAATTTCTGCCTAGACCGAATATTCACAAAGAGCTGTCCTTATTCTGGGAGAGAATTCCTTCTTACTGTGCTCCCGCGCTGATGTAGAGAACAAGAAGCTAACGTCCCAAGCCGCCTTTCAACACTTGTTGGTAGACCCTTGGTTTGGAAAACAGAGGGGTGAAGAGAGGGAAGAGTTGCAATACTTACGTGTTGTTCTCCATCACCTTGCATGATGTCTTACGGAGCAAGGAAACTTCCTCAGAAATGCTTAATGATTTAATCATTTCTTCTTCTAAATAGGGAGCGTTTGTCCCATGAACGGTGTTAGCTGCCTGCATTTCAATACCAGAAACCATTCTACATTAGCCTGCAAGGATGTTTATTCTGAAGACTGTTGTAAGAGTGTGAGGGCAGGGACAGATGGACAAGGAAGCTTGTCAGTGAAAGTAAAGGTCTCCAAGCAGCACTATCCAGAGGTGACATTTCCTGTCACAATTTTTATGAATTGTGAAGTTTAGCTGTCAAAATTGAACGGCTAGTTTAAATACCTGGCTGTGTGTTTGTGAGTTGATGTTTCATTGTTCTGCAAGCCTGTGTTCATAATCTTTTTTGTTGTTATTTAAGTCTCTGGAGTGGACTTCATCACTAAAAATCTGCCCTAACTGGCTAGAACAACTTTGTTCCATCTTTCATGCAAAAACCTTGTGCTGTGTTTATTTAATACAATGTTTCAGGTCATAATAGGAGATGCTAGCCAGTCTTTATAGAACAGATTTGTCCAGCTGCTTCTTTTCAGATGCTTTTAAAATTATGATGTCTTGTATAAATCAGTAAAGCTCCTTAGAGTTTAAAAAAAAAAAAAAATTAATAGTAGTATTATTGCCTTTAGAGCCTTAAACATTTTTTTAGCATTTAGGACCTGAAGCAAAGTTATGAACACACAGATGAATTTTCAGGTCTCTGGTGTAATTTTTAAATGGTGCTCATATAAATTATTAGTTACACAGTACCATGTTATAGAATGAGATTTGCCCCCTTTTTTTTTTTTCTGTGCTCAAGTGACTTCCTAGTTACAAGGTGATTGGATTATTTTTTTTTTCCTCCAGCAAAAAGACTCTTCTCAGAACACCCCACAACAGATGAAGAGAGACAACCTGGAAGAAAAAAATACAAATGTAGAGTCAGAGAAGGCATCTGTATCACTTGAACCTTGTACACCAAAGAAAAATCCTGTAATTGCAGAAAATGTAGATGAAAAGGCAGAAGTAGTTTGCTCAAATGCATTGAGTAAACCTTTGCAAATTCAAAAACTGCAGCTTCAAAATGGAGAAGACTTTCAGGCAGACAGTGCTATTCTTGATATTTCTTCTAATCAGCCTGTACAACTTCCTAATCCAGTTTTAATGACAGCAGCAGTCCAGAGCATGGAAGCTACCAGTGTCCATACTTCTGTAGAGGACCCAGCAGGTTGTACAGCTACAGTCTTGCAATTTACAGACCCTGACTACTTGAGTTCATCTCTGAAACTGAAAAATGCTCCCGATCCGAGTACTGACTATGGAACTGAAAACCCTAACTCTCACGTTGCAGGCTGTTCTGTTGAAGTAGAACCAACAAGTGAAGATGCAGTTCTGCTGAGTACTGTCACACAAACCATTGAACAGCTCAGTGGGAGTGAAGAATCTGTCATTGCTATCATTGTGCCAGCCGAGAGCCCAGAAGAGCCTGAAATAGTTAGTAATTCTTTCCTGCCTATTAAGCAAAATTTTCTTCACACTGAGGAGACAGAAACAGATAAATCTGTGTTTATGACTGCATATGGTGGAAGTGAAGTATTACAAACTGAGCATTCATACTGCAAACAAGACATAGACAGAGATCACCTTTGGCAAAAAATCTCAAAGCTCCACTCTAAGATCACTCTACTTGAAATGGAGGAGACAAAAACTTTGGGGAGACTCAGGTCCTTGGAAGCTCTTATAGGACAACTGAAGCAAGAAAACCTGCTTTCTGAAGAAAAGCTGAAGATTGTAGAAAACTGCTTTACAACACTTGAAGTGACTATGATACAGTAAAGGCTTTCAATGATTGTTCTAAAGTATCTTTTTAACATCTCTGTCCATTTCTACGAATTAACTTCTGTTTCGGTCATGATATTTTAAAGATCTAAAGCAATTTCTGTGGACAGCAAATATTCTTCAGAATGTTACATCAACCACTGCCAAAGCTAGATTGTAGAATATTGCCTATAAAACATGACTTGAGAATAAGGTTTAAAAGAAAATGAAGCCTGATAAAGTTTTGTTTAAAAGTACAAATTAATTGAATCAATAATGATGTTAAACCTTTCTAGCTGCGTGCTGCTCTGAAGCATGCAACTTCTGCATTTGGGGCAGCAGTAGAATGGATGAAAGAAGCTTGTAGGATGGACAATTATAAAACTGTGGGATTTTGTTGTTGTGTTGGTTTTTATTTTAATAAGTGTCCCAGTTCTCTTTCAGATGAGTAATGAGGTGTGTAATACGCGTTGTTCAGCGGGGCCACAGTTACCCTTTCATCTTCGCTTGATCTAACATTTGTTCTCATAGTTTTTTGTACACTTTGACTTTATTAATTTTTTTTCTGCAATAAAAGGCATTTCATGTAGTTGTAGAAACAGAATTTCTTTAAGATAGTTACAGTAAAGAGGTCTGCTTTTTTATGATTCAGCTCAAGTGGAAAGAATCATCTTAAATAGTGATATTTTTTGCTAGTTAATAAAAGGGGCATCTCTAACTATTCAGTGAGTGCTATCTGCTCAGCATTGATCCTCTTACAGTCCATAGATGGGTAATGCATATACTCTTAATACCCTGAAGAAAACAATGCTTTGCAGAGCAAATTGCCGGTGATAGTAGCAGATTCTGCCTTCCTATTTTTCTGTCTTACTCTTCAAGAAATGGAATTCCAAGACTAGAAATCCACTCCCCTGTGTTGCTTTTACTGTTTCTAGTGCCCAGCATACCATTACAGCAGAAAGATACTGATGGTTCATTTGGAGAGAAATTAATTTCTTAAATACTTCCTGCTTATTCCCTCTGCATGCCATCCCTTTGATCCAGAGTTCACTGTGCAATCTAGAAAAATGACAAGTACATCACAGTTGGACTAAACGATTACTGTGGGTCCCTTCCAATTGAACTAGTCTACATTCTGTTATACAATGATTAGCTTACTTGAGGAACTTGGATTTATTTTCCTTTACTCAGAATTGTTTCCCCATCACCAGCTCTGTCTGGGACTGGAGAAAATGGGTTCTTTTGCAGTCTGTTTCTTTTTTTCTCTATCAGACATGTTCTAAAATGTTCTAGAAATCCTTTGATAAGGAATTGAGGATCAAATTATGCTAATTGCAAAGCTGGCCTCCAACTCGATAACAAGTTGCAAACTAGTCAAATTGCAGAAGAATTTTGGAACCCACAGAGAAGCTGCCTAGGGGTTGGTCTGCTAAAGGACAGTAATCATTGTAACAGGCCTGCTTTGTCCTTCAACTTGTTAATGTCTTTCAGGCTTTAAGTGCAGAATATGCTTGTGAAAATTCCTAAAGATAAAGATCAGTTATAATATGAGGAATTATTTACAAGGACTCTGTGACAGAGTGACTTTTTTTCTCTCCAGTTACAGAGTTCTCTCCTTGTAACAGAGGAACATGCCTGTTCCGCTCTGAAATCACAAGGGATTGTCCTATATCTTCTGGAAATATTGCTGCTATACGGGGTCCAATGTTGTCCAGGTGGCCTCCGAGTTGTACATTTCATAATTATTTTATAAAATAAGGGATCTTTCAAAGTGATATACAAAATTGTATATGAAATTGCTAAATGATATGGCAACTTCAGAAATTTTATGAATGTCATTACAAATCTACTAATGCTGTATTTTAAGACTTGCCACCCATTTCAAAAGTCTGTTGTAGGTCTTGAATGGCAATGAGAGCTCAGACATGGCAAAAGTTATAACATTCCAAGCTGTTGCCTCAGCAAAGCTCTATAGCTGAAGAAAATAGGGGGTGGGGTCAAGAATGTATTTAAATTTCTGATTGATGATATACCAGTTTCCAGTACTAAAATTGAGAATATTATTTGTGACATAGATGTCTTTAAACCTGGGGAAAAACAAATGCTCAATTTTCCTCTCTTATGGAATTTTTTTGGACTACAGTAACTCTACAAGCCCATTACTAAGTATACAAATGTGGTGCTATAGGATGATATGGTCCAGTGGGCTTAGGGTGAACATAGCAGGCCCTGTGTCTTTCTTTACACGTAGCTTTTTGTGCCAAACAGGTTGTTACTAAGGCCTACAGTTAGCACTGCTCACCTGAGCCTATTGCCTCACTGCTGCCTGAGGTAACCCTGACTTTTACCAAGCTATGGATTACAGCTCTTAAGCAAAGGTGCCTAACAATAGAGTTTGTTCACCTGGCGTTTTCAAGTAGAGCTCCACAACTTCCGGTTTAAATTTACCGGTTTTCCTTCATAGTAAATTTGACACATGATTGCTTTCAATGTGTCAGACCATAGTGTGTCCATCCCTTCCAGGTTCATGGTTTCTGCAGTGGACAGCGTCACCAAAAGCCCCCAGAGACTGCCTGAAAGCCAGATGGGTTTGTATGTGACCTTTCTCAGGACCAGTCTTGTAGTAATGAAGAGGCTGAAACTCCAAAAAACAGTTTGAAGGTAGACCAGAATCAATGCTGTGTTTTGTGGAGAACTGTTCCAAATTGATTCCAATAAAACATTTTTGTCAATTTTGCATGGACGCCTTTTGTACTCATTTTAAAAAACTTGGTATTATGGCTGGCCATTGTTGTTTCAGGAAAATACATCTGGGTCCTTTGCTTCAGTGATGCACTAAATTACTCAGGCTAATCGTTAAGAGGAAGAAAAAACACCATGCTGGAAATTGCCACACATCACTGGATTAGATGTTACATGTATGTATTTTTTTCAGTTTCCTAACCATAATGCTCTACAGCCTTAGCACACAAATTTATTTCACTTTATTTCAATCATATTTCAAATGGTGAACTCTTGAAGGTGCTCTACTGTTCTCTGAGATCCACCGGAAACCGCCTTTGTGCAGTGGCAGCCCCGCATCAAAGCAGCACACTGGATCATCATTCCTTCTGGGATGTATCAGGCTAATCTTCAGCCAAGTTGAACGTTCTTATTTATCTTTTCTATAAATTTGGTTTTGCATAAACATTCTTTGTAACTTTTGACTGCCTGTTTCAAATCATATAATTGCTGTAATGATATAAAAATTTAAAAGGTGTGGGCTGTTTCTTAAGTCACCTCTTGAAATATCAAGCTGTATTTCTTTTCCACTGTCTGCTGGCTACTGCAGGAATTTTGCACTTGGCTTTCTACTAGATTTTAATTTGAATTACACCAATTCTGTTAAGCTTACCTAGGAGCAGTGTGGTTCCATCTAGAATAATCTGTTCCCCATTTCCCCAGGTTTTCCATCTTCCTTACAAGGTGAAGTGTGAAGTTTTATTTAACTCATTCTGAATGCAGTGCCAGCTACAGTTTTGTTTTGGTTTTTTTTTTTTTTATTTCTATCATAGTAATAACTATCTAGGACTTCTGTACTTCTTTGCATCAGTAGTGTGAATATTGACTGCAATCTTGCATGCTTCACAAGCATTCATTAGAACTCTGTCTACATTTCTCATTAGATCTCTTTGGTATCTTTTTACTCTCCTTTACTATAGTGATGGAATCATTCATCTTTTACACTTAAAATCTCCTATTCTGAGATTTGGCTCCTAGATTAGAAAAAAACAGCAGCACTCAAAATGCCATCTGTGTTAATAGTTTCTTTCCTCTCTCCTCTTCTGTTTTGCCCAAGCTAGTCTATAAGGAGAGGTGCTCTGGCCTGGTGCTCTGAGGTCCAGCTGTGCCCACCTCAACCACGGGGCACTCATCCTCCTGTGAAGTGAGCCCCCATCTGACTGCATGGCTGCTGGGCTCTAATGGCACAGTTCATAGCGCCATGCTAGATGATGTCTTGCCATCAGTAAACTTGAAGCTACATGCTGAATTTTTAAAATTTCACTTGCCTCCTTCTCCTAATGTCTTCTGTAATAGATACATGTCTTTCATACTGTATCGGGTCTGGCTGGGCCGATTTTCCCATGACAGCACTCCTGGTGCAGAGCTTTTGTGCTGAGAGTTGGAAGGGTGCTGGTAACCCCCATGTTGTGACTACCCCTGAGCAGGGCTTGCACAGCACCAAGGCACTTTCTAACCTTCCCCCCACAGTGGGACGGGGGGCAGGAGCTTGGGGGAACATAACCAGGACAGCTGACCCGAACTAACCAAATTCCAGACCATATGACAGCTCAACTCTAAAGCTGGTACAAAGCTGGGGGGGTGGCTACTCCTCAGTCCTCCAGAGCAACTGCAACATGCTTTGGAGCCCTGCTTCCCAGGAAAGTCCAGACATCACCTGGGGATGGGAAGTACAGAATAAACCTTTGATTTGTTCTCTTCACTTCCACATGCAACGTTGCTTGCTAATTAAACTCTCTTTGTTTTTACCCACAAGGGGTTTGTCTCCATCTTTTTTTCCTTTCCTCTTTTTGTTCTGCAGAGGCTGGAAAGGGGGAGGGTGACAGAGTGGCTTGGTGGGCATCTCTTGCTCAGCCAGGGTTAACCCACCACACATACCTGACCACATGTTGGTCCAAGCTGCCTTGTGTACAACTCGACGCCTCTCCTCACTTGATAATGATGCCTAACCACAGGTTACTGTCGTACATGCAAATCCACACTCCTGCAGTTCGGTGCTGATCCAGCAAAGCACTATGCACAGCCTAGCCCAGCCCTTCCATGTCACAGTGAGACAGCATAACACCCATGGAGCTCATCACCTTGCCAGGTGAGGGCTGGTGCTGGCCGGGGTTGCCCGCACGCATGGGTTCCTACACCCAGCACTAGTTAATTGCATCAATGACAGAGGTAGACTCTGCTCAGCAGGATGTATTTTTTCTAAACCCACGGAGGTAAGCACTGAAATTCCTTTACTGTTAGATGTTTAAAGCTTTGTAATGACAGTAGGGCACTGAAACCCAGAGCCTGCTTTTGTGAGAGGCTCTATCCACCTGGTAAGAGACACCAGGAAAGACCCACCTGCTCCATGGGCAAACCCAGAAGACACTGTGAGCAGCAGGCTGACAATTTTCTAACCTCCTAGACAGAGCAAGACAAAGTCCATGGCCAGTCTCCAGCAAAAGGTGCAAACAGAGGTTAGTGAGTGACTTAGGCCTTTTCCTCTTCTATCAACTCCACAAGCCAGAAGCCTCATGCCGTGTTGGAAGGATGGAAGGGAAATGTCACCTGCACACTGGGGCCTTGTGAGAGATGGTCAGGAACAGGGAGGAAGGAGTGGGCTTTGGCATTTAGAGTTCCTGCCTGGCAAAAGTACCTTCCCATGGGGTATCTCTGTGCTGCTCATGCAGCATCAGTTGCATGTGTTGCCTGGTCTTTGGGATCCCACATGCCAGGCACAGCTCAAAGCTGCAGGGAAGACCAAATAATGCAGTGGAAAGGCATGAATTACCAGCACCAAGGCAAGAGGGAAGAGAAACAGGGGAAGAAGAAAGGATAGATCATATACTCATTGATAATTTAAAAATGAACTTGGATTTAAACAAAAAAATGTATTTTTCTTTGCTTATTTACCAGAGAATTTTATAACTTACTAACACAAGCTAATTTACATTTCTTCAACCTCAAGTGGATCTCTGGAAATGATTTAGAATTTTCTTCATAGTAGATCATATAAAAATATCACTGTTTTATTTTCTCCTTCAGAAAAGGTGCTATGCTGGACCTTG
>NW_008622511.1:0-215 GCF_000691845.1 Merops nubicus | reverse complement strand
GAGTGCACAACAAAGAGCAGGCAATAACTCATCCTTGTGTACATCTTTGTTGTACTATATATGTGTATGACAGCAGACAACTGCAAGGGGAAATTACAAAACACAGTGCCATCTGGAAACACTGAGCTGGAATACACCATAGTCAATGTAAAATTGCTGCTACAGAGGCCAGGGTGCACTCTTGATCACTTCTAGATTCCTTTTTTAACTCTTGG
>NW_008622510.1:25697-30385 GCF_000691845.1 Merops nubicus | reverse complement strand
CCGACGGGCCACCGGGCTTTTCAAACCGGATCACGAGCGGATGAACTGGGGGCTTTAAGAGAAATTAACCCGTAAAAATGTCAAACAGGAACTCTCCAGACAAACACAGAAACCTCGTGTCCCAGCCACGAGGAGTGGGAGTGGTCCAAACTAAAAATACTGACTCACTTTTGAAATTTGATTGCTTAAAGTTCTGAAATTCATATTTAAGGCCTATCTGTGAAACTGTCAATTTGTCCCCATCTTGTTTTAAAATCCTTTAATATATAAAAAACCCCAACAAACAAACAAACAAATATTAAAAAACCAAAACCCAACAAGAACAAACCACCACACCAGCCATATATTCAAGTCTGTAGTTTTAAAGACAAATGTTTGAAAATATTGGCCTAAACATAGCTCTGTTGGCAAAGTTAATTATCTCATCTATTTTGAATCAAAGGAAACTATAAGGAATAATTTGGGGAACAAGACAAAAATGTAGAAGTAAGGCTGAATATATTTGTCCTGTTGTCTTGAATGGGAAGAAAGTTTTAAATTCAACCTTAAGATTACAACTAGTTTACATACTCAGTAACAGTTTTGCATTTCTTTTCCACTTAAACTAAATTCTTTTTTCTTGATAAACTACATGGAATTAATTTTGACACCAACTTTTGTGAATGAAATTTTTACAGTTGGAAATAAAAAATCTTTTGGGTGAGATTCAAGCACTAAACTTTCATAACCCAATGAGTCTTGCAGGAAACAAAGAAAGAAACCAGTACTGCAATAATCCTATCTTAAGGCTGAAACCCAGAAATAAAATTTCCCTTAGCCCAGGCAGGGCTGAAGTGACACTACCAGGCAGGAAAGGCGTATTCCAGCAGGAGCTCTCCTACCCACATGGCACTGATCCATCATCGTACCCCCAGCTACTTATTCTTAGAGGTATACTAACACTCAAATAAAGAAGGCTCTAAAGTTCCTGAGGGTGACAGGAAACCCAGCAGAGTAAGAAATTTTACAGAGTTATTTACAGATATTTTCCTGTGAGAAAAGAATGATAAGAATGCAGCTTGAACATTAGCGATCGACTAGAGTATCAGTCTGCCTGTTCTGGTCAGCAGGTTTGGAGGGGACTCAGTGGGGCTGGAAACACAAGCTTTAGCTTGTAATCAGAAAAATCCTACTTTAGAAACTTGAACCAGCAGCTAGAAAAATGTAATACAATATAGAACTCTAAAAAGGTACCCAGCTAGAGGGATCTTACACTGTGTAAGTGAAGTCCTTGACTCTTTAGCTAAAAAAAACCCAAACCAGCCAATGACACTGGAGCTCTTTATTATTCTGCAGGGACCTCCTCATAAGTGAGTGACACGGACAAAATTTGTACTTCCTTCCTTTTCTTTCCTTGGGAATAGTGCTACAGATCATGTGTGCAATTCCTTCACTAGGATGTTGACAGAGTTAAACTGCAATAAATTTCCAACTGAAGCAGTCTATTCTATTCTGTTTTAAAGATACAGTCATGGAAAATAAATTAGAACAACTGGATTTTAAAAGATTATTTAAAATGTTTATTCAGACTGTTTATGAAAAAAATATTCAGAATGTTTAGGCAACCACTTAAATGAACTGGTTACTAGTTACAAATGTTTTACTGTCAGGCGAACAGAGTGTGGTCCCATGGAAGGTCCTGTTCACATCCTGCAAATACTCAAGAATTTCATCAAAACCTGCTGAGAATTACTCTTGTACTGGGAGATGACACCTGCAGCCATAAGGCTTCCCATCTAGGATCTCTTTGACCTACCAGATCAAAAGTAAGCATCAAAAGTAGCAATTTCAGCCTCTCTATCAGCAAACGCTCTGTGATGTAGGACATCCTTCCTGAAAGATCAAAACACAGGCAGGACACATACAGTCCTCAGTAGTGGGGAACTCCAAGAGCCCTGAAGAAGAACATTGTCTTGAGCTTTGGACAATGGAGCCTCACTGCATCCAACACTTTCTCCCCAGGTCACCTGGCAAGGTCCTGCTTTCACTCTGGGCTACTGAAGCAAATGAGAATTTCATTAAGTTGAATATGCTGCTACCACTTTCTCCCCTTGACAAGTTTTCAGATGATACAAAATCAAGAAAACGAGCTGACAGGAACCTCATGCAAGTTGACAAAGGGAAATGAGAAGCCTGGCACCTGAGGAGGAGTAATCCCACGCCCCAGCACATGCCAGGGGCAGGCCGACTGGAAAGCAGCTTTGCAGGAACAAACACGTGGCTCTGGGTGGACAACGGGCTGAATGTGATCCAGCAACGTGCCCTTAGGGCAAAAACGTTCAACGTATCCAGGGCTATACTGACAGCAACATCAGCAGCAGAAGGATCTCCAGAGGTCTTTTCCAACCCTACTGATTCTATAATGAACCCCAAACCAATCCAAATATCCAACACTTCAAGTCCTAACCTCAGGAAAGCGCCCTAAGCCCATGATACAGAAAACTAACTCTGCAAAAGCAGCACCATCCTCTGTCTCTTTGCAAAGGATTTAATGAAACAAACATGTCAGAAGAGAGAAGAATACCCAGAATTGTCAAAGCATTGTGCACATTCCCTTGTCACCGTCTGAAAGGGCAGAACAGCAGGTGACAAGTCAGTCAGAAGTATTCTGCTTTGAACCATCTTCTATTGCACGGAGTGAGGTTGTATTTGCACAACAGAATTCACCACGTGTGCAGTGTAGAAATGAGCCAAAACACAACGGCATGAACACTGAACACAGATGCCTTCCATGCTCAGGTGTGCAAAGGGTGTGGAAGCTCTGCCTCAGTGGTCCCACTGCTTCCCCTCAGACAGCCAGGGTAACACCGTTTCTTCTGGCACACCCACGCACACTTCTGCCACACGCAGGTGTCACCAGTGGGCCTCTGGCCAGGTGTGAGTGAAAGGCCTGTTCTGTCCCTATTCGGGCCCCCAAAAGGAGCCTCTCCTCCCCAGTGGTCCAGGAAGATAAATCTACAGGTACTGTCCTGCAGCTTTATTAGATTGATGTTCCACATACTCTCTCCACCCAGGTATCACACACTTTAAGAAAATCTAAACACCATCTCTGAGGAAATAAGATCTGTGTTCAAGAGAGCCAGAAGGAAATAGCCACGTGGATCACAAACGTGGCTAAGGAACACTATAATTAACATTTGGTTTTGGCCATTTTATGGAGCCTGCAATTCCTATCACGCATGTGAAAATCCCAACAGCTTGGTCAAGGCCTCAGCTACCCACAAAGGACTCACTAAGAATGAAGACTCTAGAACGAATTCTAGATTCACTAGACACGAAGAACAAGAGAGCAAGAGAGAACCGAGGTACAAGGAAGTGAAAACTCCAAGCTGACCCTTGGGCCCACATTGAGATGCGCTGCCAGGCTTGCAGGAGTCTGGCAGAGACTCTGTCGTGAAAGCACAAGGGCATTGTCAGAGCTCTGTTGGGAAGCCATGGCAAGTGTAAAATGGATGAGGCAGAAATTAAGGGGCAGAAAGAATGTCACAAAATTAATTTAAAACACACACATTTACACAAACCTAAAAATCAGCCAAAAAAACAAAAAAATTTGAACAGATAGAGAACATTAAAATGGGCAGTGCTTTCATACCTGTAAAACATTCTTTAAGATAAGCCATCTAATATATGACACAATTGTGACAGTCAGTGAGTGACATGGCACTAAAACTGTCAAAAGGGATAAATATGCCAGCACCCACTGCCAAATCAGACCCTGGCAAGGCTCACAGCAGCACAAAGGCATCTGAAAAGCTGAGCATGGGAACAAAAAGGCTCAACTGTTTTCTGCCAGTAGGTCTGTGAATCTCACCCTTCAACACTTCTGCATCTTATGTGTGCCTCTTACCAAGGGGTCCAGCCGTCCAAGGCTTAAGGACTGCTCTGGCTGCAGAGCACCTACAATAATATGCATGCAAAGCACAGAAATGACATTCCCCTGTGCACAGAAGGGGCTGTGGTGCTGATGGGAAATGTGGTATTTGCAGAGAGTGATGAAACCCCAACAGCTGCGGCAGACTGCAGAGAAAGAGAGAGGATAAGGAGGGGGGATACCGGAGGACTGGAGCCAAACTAACAGCTGGATCAAACCAGCTAAAGACAAGAGGTACCTCTGGAGTTCCCACCCTCCTCTCAACCCTCCTGTATTTTACCAGTTTACAGTGAAAAAAGCAGTATCACATAAATACATTACCTAGAATTGTTCTCATCAACCCTGTCGGGTCATCATTCGAAACATCACGAGTCTTCTTTATATAAGCATGTAAACACACTGATGATGAGCACTACAGAAAAGCCCTTAACAGGAGAATAACTGCAGTGATGACCAGGAAGCCAAGCATCAGTCACCGTCACATCCTGCACAAAGAGGTTTTGCACCTACCCAATAGTTTAGAATTCTTCAATAAGAGTCATACAAAAAGAGAAGTGAGTTTAAAAAAGAATTATTATCCTGCTCCGTGTGGGCACGATTGGTACCCAAAGGCTGGTACCTCCTCACTCCCCTCCCTGGGGGTGGGGACAGGTTGGTTAGGTGCTAACCAAACACACACAGGAGCACAGCAAAGCAATGGCCGGCGGGGAGCCCAGTAACGCCCAGTACCACCCAGTAACACCCAGTAATGCCCAGTAACGCCCAGTAACGCCCAGTA
>NW_008622510.1:0-25403 GCF_000691845.1 Merops nubicus | reverse complement strand
CGCCCAGTAACGCTCAGTACCGCCCAGTACCGCCCAGTAATGCCCAGTAACACTCAGTACCGCCCAGTACTGCCCGTGCGGCTGCTCCCGAGGGCGCCACAGGAGATCCCCCTCTCACAGCTTTTACGCACACATACGTGCACATGTTACCTCAAGGCACAGGGACTCCCAGAAACCTCGTCAGGAACTGAGCCCCAGCCCTTCACCAGGGCTGCCCCAGGAGAGCCCCCAGCCCAGGTGGGACACCCAGCAGAGAAGCCAGCTAGAGAGGCTCTGGGGGTCACCTCCCAGGCCGAGGGGGCTCCTGCCCAGGAGTAGGGACACACGGCAGGACCGGAGGAAGATCACTTTGGGACTGCACAAGAATTATTACAGGATGTTTAGGGTAGGAAACAAAGGCAGGAAAGGCAGGGATCAGGGTGATTTAAAGGGGAAAAAGCATGGAACACAGGGAGACAAGAGAATAAATTGGACCAGTTCTGTTAAAGAGATTTGCTGCTTGGAGTAGAATTACAGGTCTCAGAGCCCCTGTATCTGTAGTGCCAGCAACAGCAGTGAGTGTGTGATTGCCAGCAACTATCAAGCCACATTAGCCAGCAACTATGTGCTGGCTGAGCAACTCATTAAGCAAAGTGGCTTGGCAGACAGGTACCTGCACCTGGGAGTGAGGTGGAACTGGGTTCTGGAGAGATCAGGGTGGTCCTGGAAAACTTTTGGAGAGACTCACATCTGAAAGCCAACTGGGAATACCTACTTCTGGATGGACTCTGTGTCCAGTGCTAACTACTGGGAGTTCCACAGCACGGGTGCAGGAGTAGGGGGCTGTCCTTGTGTGGCTGACACAGACATCTCTCTGTTGGGTTACCAGACTGTCAGTCCCCTTACAAGAACCAGGCTTCCCAGATTCCCATCCAGAAGGCAGAAGAAAGAAGTCCAAATGCAGGTACTGCACACAGCAAGCAGTGACCATCACAGGTTCACAGACCTCCTCTGGTTCTGACAGGGTCACCAAGAAATCAGAGGCAAATGGCAACTTTCTCTCTTTCTGCCTTGTGAAAATGAAAGAAAAATCAGCTCTTACGTTGACAAGGAGACAACTCAAATGCTTGTATCATCTACAATTTCCAATGTGTTTATAGTCTGCCAATTCAACAGCAGTAGGAACAGAAGAAACCATCACCATGGAAGAATCAACTCCATGGCCACCTCCACAAGATGAAGTGTGCAGTACTAGGTAGTGTCAGTGAATGGCCCCAATTCCTTACATGCACCAGCACATGTCTCCAGTGTTCCTTCCTGTTGGCAACTTTATAGTTGTACTGCATGTTCTGAAACTGCAGATTTTTTTAAATCCTGGTTTATACTAGCAAAAGTAGGTGGGTAGGAAGGGAGTGGAGATTCTAGTTCTGGCCTTTGGAGCTGTGTAGAATAAGATTGAAAGAGTGAACTTTAATGGCAGATAAAACAAATGCAAAAGAGCTTTAAAATAAAAGGATGAGTGGCAGAGAGAGGGGACAAAGCTTTAATGTGTCCCCTACCCCCTTATTTCCCACATCTGTTCCTCTCATCTTGTCCTAACACCAATCTTGCTTCCACCATACTGCTGGTGCATCTGAGTTTCTAGAGTAGAGGGACAAATAACCCAAGTAAACAAACTATACAAAAGAAACTAATCCCCTTAGAGGCATTCTTCATATGGTACAAAAGCAAAACAGATACTTGTCTGAGTTTTTTCATCTATCGCTTACTTTCACTTTATATTTATTATATCAGCACTAGAACACACAGAACAAGACAGCAAACTTATAGGAAGCCATCCTTAAACACAATACATAATTATTTTGTGATTTCACATTTACTTTCTATTGAATTGAGTTTCTCATGCAAACAGGCTGAAGTGGGGGTCCCAGCAGCCACGTTTGCTCTTTGTTCTAGCAGGACCAGGATAAGAGTAATGCATGCATCTGTTTCATCACCATTCTTTTTTTTATTATTATATTTAATTAGATTTTCAGACTCTGCTGCTCTGTCCTATATATACACTTATGCTACATGAACAGACACAACATCCCTTTGTTGCTCTGGGTCTTGGACACTTCCATGCTCCTGATCAAACAATGAGCTGGCAGGAAAGGGAGCTGATCTTAACTGACTGAAGAAAGAGTTCAGTGAGACATGTGAAGATGCACAGTGGGATTTTTTCTCCAATCTCAGATTGTCAAAATAAGGCTCCAAATGAGCCACTGTCTCACACAATACAGTTTTGTTCAGTGCTGTTGTTTTTATTTGTGGGGCAAATTTTGTTTCATCTTATTAATGCAAACTGAACACCAAAATGCTTTATGCCATTAGATCAGAGGACAAAAGGAAGAGGCACAGGCAGAGGGTAGGTCTCAGCTGAGCCTGGCCGTGGGAGGGGGACTCACTGAAAGGGACAGACAGATTTCAGCAGGGCAGAGGCAGCAGCTGTTGCACTGACAGTAACTGGACTGAGCTGGGGACCTGAGCAAGGAGAGGACAGAACAGTTAAAGAACACAAGGCAAAGGGAGACAGAGTCCTTGCTCAATCAGCAGGTTATTACAGGGGTGGGGGAAATAAGGCAGTGTAATTCTCTTAAGGACAACAGCATCTTATCTGTTGTGACAAAAGCTTGTTCAAAAGCTATTTAACAAGCAGTGGTGACGATGCACTACATGAAACAAACACAGGAAATGCTGAAGTTACTCTCTTTTACTCCTTTCTTTCATGTGGACACCCTTTTTCTGCATACTGGTTACAAAAACTTATGATGGAAAACCACAATTCCCAGTACGTGGCTGCCTGTGAGTGGATTTCAGTCAGGTTCAGTGCATCCTACAGGCAGTATCCCAGGTAGCAGATGGTAATGCTGGAGCAGGGGCTGAGGACACGACTGTATCAGCATCACCAAGTGGTTTGAGAACCAGGAATGGCATTCCCCCACTCGCTCTGGCTGTATCCTCTTGCACTGGGTGATGGCAGCCTTGCACAGCTCAGCCAGTCCTCACCAGCCCAGGCTCCCAGTAGCTGCTCTTCGACCACTGCTGAACGTTCTTCTCTCTTTGCCTTGACGCCCCGTTCCTGGAGTTCTCTGATGTGACAGGCACTTCCATGGCACCCAAGGAGAGCCGTGGCCAGCCCCCGAGGGCAGCCAGGAGCTCTCTCCAGCGAAGGAGTGGGGCTCAGTGGGGCAGGAGTGCAGAGCTGCTGCTGCAGCACAGCATTCACCACCACCAGCACACTCAAACTGCCCCGCTCAGGCCCTCGCTGGCAACTGGCCAGGCCCTTGGTGGTTTGGACCACTGTGCAGAAAACGTATCAGATGGCATACTGCCTTTTGTAATTTCTGGGAACTGGATTAAGTGTGAGACTGCTGCAGCACTTCACCTCAGCCCCACTGCCCTCCCACCTCGGATGGAGCTGGAGCGTTACTCCCCAGTCTCACCCGTATGTAGCCAGCAGATAAAACACCCCCCAGCCTGCACTGTGTCCCTCTGACACCAGTGACACTGAGCTATGGAATATGTGACAGTGCTCCACAGTAAGCACAGTGCAGCACGTTCACTAAAGAGGAATAGTCCTAAACAGTAACTCCTTGCTGCCTCATCTTCCAAATTACGCATGTGCTGCTCAGCACTTAAGTGTTAGCAAAACTCCTGGCAGAAGCTGCAATAGCCCAGGTCTTGCATGTATTTTATTATTTAAAACAAAACTATAAAAGAAAAACTCAAACCAAAGCCAAAACAAACAAACAAAGACCACCAAACAGGAAGACAAGCAGTAGGAAGACACGTAGGAACAGTGAGTAAGCTTTTCATTAGAAGTTATACCTTCCTATGAGGGCAGATGGTTTAACAGTTAGAGACCATGGGCTGCAGACTTTCAGCTTCTCTTCTCATTTGCAACAGTGACTTCACAGGTAGCTCTATCAGGTCACTTAGCTCTGTCAGTGCTTTGGGACCTCACACCCAGAAGAGGAATGTTAATTAACACCTGTCTTTATAACACACTTTGGGATCTTCAGCTCACTTCAGGATCTCCAGTTCTACAGCAAAGCTGCTGTCTGTGAATTAAAGCTCAGGTAGCCTACAGTAAAAAATGAGGGGAAAAAGAAAAAAAAGGGGGGGAGGAATGAAAGGTTTGAGCCCTTTCCCCTCTCGGCTGTTTGACCAGACATTTGCATTGCCTTTTCTTCTCTTTCACAAGTGTTTCAGCAGTTCCTGTTCCAGCTATAGTGAACAAGAAGCTGATGCAGCATCTTTGTTGCTGACAACAGTCTGTAGTTAACGGACACAGTGATCGTGGAGCTGAGCCCTTCAGCCAGAGGGCAGGATTCTTGTGAGGAACAGAAATGGGACATTTGAAGTCAAGAGCTCAAGAGGATCCCCAGTTGATTGCTGGACACTGTTTTCACTGACTGCAGAGAACACTTCTGCAGCTCCATTCTGCAGCTCCCCCTTAAGTTACTTCACCTCCAGTGAGCCCGAGTTCACTTGTGGTTTCAGTTCAGTAGAAAATTCATTTATAAAGCATATCCTAGACCCCTTGGTGTCAACAATTTAATTCTCTCTTTTTTTTTTTTTTAACATGAAGGAAGTCTGAACACTGTTGTGCAAGAGGATCTCCTGGAGCTCTGTGCATTTTAGCATAGGATTGAGATGCTGGACTGCAGCTGACACATCAAAGCAGCTATGCCTGCACCAAGCCACACCGTGTCAGACAGCCTGAACAGCTTTAGCCTCTACCACCTCTAGGATCTCCACCTGGGGCTGTGCCCTGCAGAGCAGACCCAGTCTCCAAGCCACGGCCCTTGCCCACAGTGCCGTTTAACACTGCTCACAGGAACAAGGAAATGCACGAAGCTGGAAGGCTGGAGCTCTAATGACCATCACTGCCCGAGCGGGCAGAGTGCAGCACTGAGCACAGCAGCTGCTTTAGCAGGCACTGCCACCAACAGGCCAGGGGAGGCCTGAGGTCCTTCATCTCCACTTCAGTCTTGCCAGGATGGACATGCTGTCTGTCAGTCCAAACCACATCCTTAAACTGACAGATTGGAAGTTTAAACTGTGTCATCACACCAGAAAAAACATCCCCATTAATGTTCACTTAGTAGTTCCCCTCTGACAATAAGCAATTCTAGTTCAATTTTTTTAAAAATTGTTTTGGGAAGACTTGCCAAGTTTGCTCTGGTAAATGCCAGTTAAGGATGTTCAAATCCATTTTGAATCAATACAATCACCACGAATTCATGAAATCACCGAGGGACTCATTAGGACACAAATCACATTGTACACAGCTCTATAATCACAGAGCCATTTAGGTGCCTCTTGGTTTACACACGATAGCCCTTTCCAACAGAAAACAGGTTACAAATCCAGCTAAAACAGAGGGATAGCACCAACAGTCCTGCTCTGCTCCTCTGAAAGCATGTCATTCCAGTGTACCACCCAAATGCAGTAACCTACCTCCTGAGGTAGCTTCAGATGCTTTGTACATTCAAAGCTTCTAAAACCTTCTTTTTATAAGACACTGAAAAGAATTTTCAGTATTACAAACTTATTTTCTTCTCATTCAAAACATTTCCTGCTGTTTCCCCTCATTTTGATAACCTGCAGTTAAAAACTATCCTGGGTATTTCTTAATATCTAAGGTATTTCCTACTACTAAGAAGTCATGCAGGTCAGAGCAAATGAATAAATATATATATATAAAGCAAGCAGATTTAGCTTTGCAGCAATGGTATTACTTTAGGAACAGAGTGACAGAGTGCAGATGGGCTGAGCCACAGCACCCTGTGCCACTGGCAAGCAGGTGACAACTGAGTGGTTTAGGTACCAGCATTATTACTAATGATTTCCCACTGCTACATATGGGAAATACACCAAGCAACAACAGAATTCAGCTGCGAGTAGTTTGTGCACTGTATGACTCACGTAGAAAAAGTCTTCCTGCAAACACTTTACTTTTTGTTTATTGGTTTGTTTTTGTTTTTTTTTTTAATTTTTTATTTTAATATGGATTAGAATAATTGTACATGACCCAGAATAAAAAGTACAATGATAGGGTTGGTTGTGAGAAGCTGTAACTTTATCACAAAGCAAAGCTGATCAAAACCAAAATTCTTGTAGTTTTGCCTCATTCTTAGAGGATGACCTTACTGTGAAACAAATAAACCTATTGTGCACTGCTGTTCTCCCCAAAAAATCCTCTATGAAAATGAAATACAATACTGTGCCATTTGGCAATATATCAGGATTTATTGCCTGTAAAAGGATAGCTCAAGGCTGCACCAGATGCTTCTTCATCAGAAAACTAAGAGACACTGGAGTGAGACAGGGGCAGTGTTTGTATTGCTGGTGCTTCCCTGTGTGCTCTCAGGAGCGTGACACCCTCAGGGAAGGGAGACCACTGTATGAGTTCCTCACAGACTTACCTAACCTAGGAGGAGAACACAAGCTACACCCTTCAGCAGCCAAACCAGTGCAGTGGTGCTGTTAGAGGCAGCAGTCTGACCCATTTTGTACTGAAAGAAGCACAGTGGCTAACAAGCAGCACCTCAGCTGCTGCTGCAAAACCCTGCCACGGGCAGAGCGCTTCCCAGCTCCTGCTCTTCCAGAGCCCGTGGGATTATGCAGGAAAGCAGAACTCTGTCTTGCTCACACTGCACAGAGCAGAGATTGAAGGTGGCAGAGAACAGGGCTGATGACTTACCACAGGACCTTCTCAGCAGCTGGATTGGTTTCAGTCCTTTGTCAGCCCTGCCCTAGCCTGCTTTATGCCACGTGGCACGGTGGTGTGCTGGTCAGCAAAGCTCAAACAGGCCAAAATAAAAGCTGATGGTGTAAGAGAGGTAAATGCTAATGAATGACAGCTCAATTTTCTGTGTCAAAAACTCCAGGGCTTCCTATTTTTCCAAAAGGACTGTTTCCTTTAAGTTGTCTCATGCTAAAGGAAGCTGTAATGGACTATCAAAATCTAAAGTTCTGTAACAAATTTATCCTGAGAGCACAAAGAACTGCTGTCAGGACATTGTGTAACCAGGCAAAAAATGAAGCAAGCTACTAAAAGGGCCTAATTTTTCAATTGCTTGTATTTTAAACAGGAAAGGAGCAAAGGGAACGTACCCAAGCAAAGCTTATTTATCTACCAGGACCTTTAAATATAAACTGCTAATATTACCATATGGAAAACACCTACTACAAAGTGATTTATTTTACAAAAGCCACATCTGAAGAAGGATGGCTTATTAAGCACTCAAGCTCAAATGCAATCTGCTCTCAAATGTCATCAGAAGAGCAACGTCTTTATACCAGATCTATTCCCTCCACGCAGCCACAGCTTCATCTATTCAAGAGAATGATAAAAATAGCCAGTGCAGGTTCACTGCTTCTTTTTGTCCTGTGAAAGGGCTGCAGTTCAGAGAGAGGGAACAGAAGTTTGCCCTTGACTGTAAGTCATGAAAATAATTTACAGTTGGTATAATTTCTGCACATCTATGAACAATGAGATTGCAGAGAGACAGTTTGGGGCACAAGCCAACCCAACAATGGAGCCTCACAGGAAGAAAATTTGGCCCTTGGCAACTTCTCTTCTGCTGTTTATAAATAAAACATACTACAGTCTCTCATTCTGCAAGGCTGGTAGCTAGGAAGAAAATAAAAATGCTATGGTTTTGCTCATTTTAATTCTTTACTCCTCGTGATCCAGAACCAATAAGCAAAATAAAAGTGTTCTACTACTGCATGTACTTTAGAATCGCTCCTGTGGAAATGCAGCTCCCAACAGAGCAGTGCTAGGGCACTGTCTGGAAGCCAAGCAGCCCTGCACTTTGCAGAACCCCATATCAGAAAATTA
Organism: Merops nubicus; assembly: GCF_000691845.1. Taxonomy (NCBI): domain Eukaryota; kingdom Metazoa; phylum Chordata; class Aves; order Coraciiformes; family Meropidae; genus Merops; species Merops nubicus. Next base: position 17,530 of record NW_008622510.1, on the reverse strand, counting down.
AACAGAGCTCAACCATTTTCAAAATCCTGTCAGTCAGCACAGGCTAGTGAGAATGCTTCTGCTATGTCCAAAACTGCCAAGGAAGTGACAGAGATGATAGACATGATCTGCAGCACAAAAAGGAAACGATGGGAAAAAAACATGGAAAGCCACAAAACCTGCAGCACTTCCACCACAAAAAGAGATAAAGCCACTCAATTTTCAAGAAATTATTCCAGCTCAGGCCTTTCTCTCCTCCACTCTGGGAAAACTGCAGCCCATATCTGCATTAGTGTGAGTATCACAAGCCAAACCATGCAGCTCACCGGCTAGAAACAGGGTGGGGTTTTTTCCCTCCAAAATAATAATTTATACTCTTTTTTTTCTCTCTTATTGCTTCTGCCTGTAGTTTAGGTATTTTAATTCCACTCTCCACCTCTGAAAGTTAAAGAAAAGCTTTTAATAAAATAAACAAGACTTTCTTATAATTTCACAATTCTAGAAGCTTAGTTTGGAAAAGGAAACGCTGTGTCTTCACTGTCACTACAAAATTGCACTGTGTCCCTGAGAGAGGTGTGGGCTGCTTTTCAGATCACAGAATTTGTAGAGAGGGAAATAATCATCTGACACTAAGTAAAGAAAAAATCAGATTAAACTCTTACACTAATCATAAGGGACAAAGAGCATCTATCCTGAAGGCTTATTATTTTACTGCTGTTCCAAGCACCATTCATGTTCAAGTGCAAACAAACATTTGATCACTCAGCTGCTGAAAAATACTGTTCAACATCTGCAGTAAGCATAACAGATTCAAAACAGGAAGAGAGGAAATAAAACTCAAGAAGATACACATGCAACCAGCTGACAAGGAGGAACAGGTTCTTACTTTGCAGCCAGAGCAGATGAATATCCCATCTCTGACAACACACCCTCGAAGCAACCTACAAAGGGTACTATCTATTTCACCACACTGTCTAAATAAAAAATATAATGCTTCCATATTGGACTATGTTTTCTGATTACTGAGAAGATAAAATAACATCTAGGAGGGCAGAAGTTGCCATTCTGAAGTCTGACTGCTGATCTAACTGCATGGCAGAGCTATAACTGCACAAAAAAACCATAAAAAGCTACATTTTTAGTTTTTAAAAGGATGGAAAGAAATAAAGCAAAAGAACTGCTAAGCACGTGGCAGTTGTACAATAGGCAGCTACCCAACTCCCCTCTTCTGGTAAGGAGAAAGGAACGCAGTTCTCCTAAAGCTGCCAGCCGCCCTCTAGTGTCACACAGCGCACAGGCTGCCCGAGCCAGAAAGGATCCTACAAAATCCACTGTTGGGCTGTCTTGGTAACCACTGCAAAGCGAAAAATTTAAAAGTAGACTTTAAAAAGAGCAGCGGACCAATTCTGCCTTTAAAATGAAGGTTTTCAAACCTTCGAAAGGTACAATTCTACCCCACAGCACCTGGCTACTTGAAATTATAAGAGGTTTTTTTACTCAATTTCAGTCCTGTATTTCTATGAAAACTGAAAACAGTGCCCAAGGAAAAGTTCTCTTTGATACTAAAGAAGGACATTATTAGAATTTTACAAGATAAAACAATCAACCATCTATCTCCATAGCCCAACCTGTAAGATAAGCAAACATTAAAAGCAAAGAAGAGCTACTGCCTTTTATAATCACTCCATTTAAAATAAGATGTTCCTATAAAAGCACAGCTGAAAATGTCTCCTTTTCCTCCTCAGGCCCCACATATGTGTTTTAGCTTGAGTTTAGCTAGATGCTGAAGAAGAACAGCTCAAAGGGAAATCTTCTCTGAAGGGCATGTAGTTCTTTACCAGCAAGTTAAAGTAAATCCCCAGCACCAACAGCAAAGCACAGACTAAAGTTAATATGCTCAGAGGTGAGACTCCTCGGAATATTAAGTACTGGCAGAAGAAAGAGAGGTGTTCTAACAGATGTGCTACATCATGGACTCAAATAAGAAAATACACATCAAAGATTTAATGAGCAGGAAAAAAATCACCACCACATTTGGATTGCTACATAAAATTCAGCCAGGAATGCTACTGAAGGAGTCAGGGCCCAGTCTAGAGCTGGATGGAAAGCACACAGCTCAGTGGTGACCAGGAGATCCATTACCCATGGGTGGCTTTGCTGATGCAATACAGAGCTTCTACTCTCAACTGGCACTGCCCAAGTTCACTGCAGAGCCAGTGACAGTGTGATCATCCTGGGACAGTGCAGTTCCTGAGCTAATTAATCCCGCTGATGGATGAGGGTGATTAGCTCAGCTGTAATACTGCACTAACACCTCTACTCCTCTTTCAGGACTTAGAGAATATTTCCACGTGATTCCACAGGTGTGGAACTCTTCTTGCTCCAGCCAGCAGTAACTGAGGAGTTACTGAGCAGTGCCTGACAGTACATGGGCACTACTGCCTCTGCATTCTCTGTAGCCCATCAGCAGGCCTGCTACAGCATCAAAACCTTATCACACCTCCTGCAGACCTGCAGTGGCAGCAAGGTCACCACACTGCTTTGGAACAAGCGTCCTTCAGACTCAAACGAGGGAAGGAGAGGCTGGCAGGTCTTTAATGGCAAACTCCTTGGAGCACAAGAACAGTCTGTTCTCCTGCTCAGGAAAATAAACGTACATACAAGAGATCGGCTTGGCCAAAAAAGAACATTGGACTAAGCTCTAAGGCAAACATGACCCACACAAAAGAGAGAAACGAGGGCAGGTTACAAAGGAGCAACACAGAAACCCTGCCTGGCATGTAGAGCACTGCTAGGAGAGCCAAAACTCACCTGAATTTGTAACTGGCCAGGGACACCAAGGGCAACAAGAAAAGCTACACTAGCCCCAAAAAAGTAAATGAGGAAAGCACAAGCCTGCTGAGGGGCAGAGGATACAGTATCAGCAGACAAGTGGAAGGCTGAGGTCCTTCACAAGGAAGGTCCTGGGCCCCTCTGTCTCTGAAGAGGGCTCAGGAAGGACAAGGACTATCAGAGCAGAACAGAACCAAGCCAGTGATCTCTTTAACAATCTCAAGCCATACAAGTCCCTGAGACAAGGTAGGGCACTGAAAGAACTCAGTCAGTGTAAGAGCGAGACTGCTCAATATCATGTATGGAAGCCTGCAGAGATGATGGTAGGTGTCTCTCACAGCTGGAGAAAGGCAAACATCTAACCTGTCCTTGAAAAGGGAAGAAGTACAATCCAAGCATCTACAGGCTGGTCAACCCCACTCTGGTACCTGGGAAAGTCACAGAATCAAGGAGATTGGAAGAGGACTCGGGATCATTTCATCCAGGCCTCTGCTCAAGCAGCAGGTTGCCCAGGACTGTGATCAGGTGGGCTCTGGCTGCCTTCTGAGATAGACACTCCACCACCTCTCTGGCCAGCCTGTCCCAGGATTTGACTATGCTCAAAGTAAAACATTTTTTAAGTTCTGTGCAGACGGAATTTCATGTTTTAATTTGTGCCCATTGCCTCTTGTCCTGCCAGTGGGCAGTACTGACAACAGCCTAGCTCACTCTTCTCCTCCTCCTCCCTGTATCAGGTACTATACACATTGATTTTTCTCCTTTGAGCCCTCTCTCCTCCATGCTGAACAGTCCCAGACTTCACAGCTTTTGCTCATATGAAAGATGCTCCAGTCTCTTAGTAATGTTTGTGGACTTTTGCTGGACTAGCTCCAACATATTTATACACCTTCCTCCTGCTGAGGAGCCCACAATGGGCACAGTGCTCCCTATGTGGCTTACCAGTGCTGAGAGAGAGGAAGGACCTCCCTCAGTCTGCTGGAAATGTTCTTCCTCGTGCAGCTGGCTGCCTTTGCTGTGAGGGTGCACTGCTGGATTATGGCCAGCTTGCCACCAACCAGGACCTGAAGGTCCTTCACTGCAGAGCTGCTTTTCAGCTGGGCTGCCCGCTGCACGTACCCACGTGTGAAGCTGGTGCCCTTGGAACAGACTCCTGGGTATGTGCAGCCACTGCTGGAGTGGGAACAGTCAGCACACATTCTCCAGTCATAAATCCTGCCTGACCAACCTGATTGCCTTACATGATAAAACAACTGGGTTTGTGGACAGTGGGAAAGCACTGGATGTCACTGACCTCAGCACACCTTTACCAGTCTCTCGCAGTGCTTTTGCTGGCAGGGACAGCGTTTTGAGGAACTCAGGCCAGAGGAACAGGCCATCAGCAAAGGACTTCTGTGGAAAAGGATGTGTAGGTCCTACTGGACACTAGGCTAAACAGGAGTCAGAAGTATGCTGTGACAGCAAGGAAGTGCAAAAGCTTACTGGACTATATCCACAGGAGGATACCCAGTAGATAATGGAAGTGATTATTCTCCTTTAACTCAGCACTGTACTAAATCCCTTTTTTACAGGCTACCATTACGAAACAGATGTTGATAAACTGAGCAAGTCCCACAAAAGGACACCAAGATGCTCAAAGAGCTACAGCACCGGATCTGTGAGGAGAGGCTGAGGAAACTGAGCTTGATTAGCCTGTGAGGGTTCTGAGGGAACATAATGTAGACAGACTTCCTTAGAGAAGGCTACCAAGAACAAAAGCCATGCTCTTTATCAATGTATATGACAGAAGAACAAGAGAAAATAAATCAGAATTACCACAAGACACAAAAAAAAAAAATCACTGCTCTGAAGTACTGAGGTGCCTGAGAGGTTATGGAATCTACATCCATGTAGGTTTTCAAGACCCACCTGGACAAAGTCTGAGCAACCTAGTCTGAAATCAGCCTTGATCTGGCTTTGAGTAGGAACTGGGCTAGATGACCCTTGGAGGCCCCTTCCAACCTGAATGATTCTGTGACATCATCTTACAACCTAATCACAAGGGAATCAGAAGTATCACAGATTCAATGCCCTTTCTGATAGTAACATCACAAACAGGTATTTATTTATTTATAAATGCTTTTAAAATGGTACTTGAAAGGACATTAACATCTGGCACACGCCCATACTGGGGTTTCCTGTTCTGCATCCACAAGGAGTGCTGGCATATGTTTGTAGCCCTGAGCAACGTTTTGGCTGCTCACCCACAGCTTATGTGTTTAGTTAGCAGCATTTGTTTCAAGAAAATCTAAACTACTTAAGTGTTCCCACTCCCTCCGTATGCTTCCTTCAGTGCAAACATACTGGTTTGGGCACCAAGATGCATGAGGTTGTACAGACACAAGCTTTTGATCTGACTGGAAGTCTGGAAAGCTTCCATGACACAGCTGGTCACCTTTGGCCTGTGTAACAGCTCTGCAGTGTCACCATCCCCACTGTACCTGTTCTAGGAGAGCCACCAGCAGCCACCACCAAGGCTGACAGTCCTGTAACAGTGTCAAGTATCTGACCCCAGTGGTCAGTGGTAGGACCCACATGTCATGTCATTAATCCAGATCAACACTTCATGTCAGAGTAGCCCTGCTGACACCAACTCTGAGAGCAGCAACAACCCAGCAAGGCCAAACCAAATCCCCACCCAGAATGCACAGTCTGGCTCCCAGTTGCTCCCCTGACTCTTTGTTACACATACAGAACAGTTGCCCTCACTATGTGGCTACTTTCGTTCAGCAGTTCTGTGAAATCTGCCCAAAAATTCATCGCTGTTCACAAGTAGCAGCAGCAGGCAGCACATCACAGTATGCACCATGGCACAGTTAAATATTAAGGAGGGTACAGCTAAATATTAAGAAGGACAAATGATAAATAGAGTTTTAAACCAGAGAATGACATTTATAAATAATTCATAGGAATGCTGAAGTCTCTAAAGCAGAGGCCAGAGCTCATCAAGTACAGAGGTTTCAAAATCATTTTGCTCAGCTAGGTACTTTCGGGGCAGTGCTGCTCCTTCATGCCCATTCTCAGCACGACAGCAGAGTTCTGCTGCACGGGCACGCTGAGGTACCACAGCCAGCACAGGTACCACCCCTGGGGATCTCCGAGTTCACACGGCATCTGCTCTGGCATCCACCCATTTTCACACACAGCTCAACAAACCCAAGGGCCATTTCACATCACCTTTACTGACTGTCTCACAGCTGTGGGCAGACCATTCCCCAGGGGCTTTCAGCCTGCTCCCTTTCTCTCCGTTCCCGATACTTGCATTGCATGGCAGGAATTACTGAAACAGGAGGAAAATGTTTATTATTCAGCAAAAATGGAGACATCTGTGCAATCACGTGCAACAGCCTTCCTGCCACGTGGTGATGCAGTCCTTGCCATGCTCCTACAGCCCCAGACGTCCCCTGGTCCCTCAGAGCAGACAGACACCAGGATGCACAGCCTGCCACTGCCTCGCTTCAGAGACGAGCAGGGCACGCCCAGTGCTGAACGCCCAGAGCCACACTGTCAGGGGAGGGACAAACACCTCATAGGCCAGTGAAGGCAGAAACTGGTGCCACCTGAAAATCCCTAACGGAACTTCACAGGTGGAGATGAAGCCATTTAACAGCTCTCTGTGAGCAGGAGATCCTGAATATTATATTTAAGTACTTGTTACCCAACTGTACCCCCAAACTATTTGAAATGCTCTGAATTCACCAGCCCACCACCAACCTTGATGATGACTTTTACAGTCTATAATGATGATATGCTGTATGAAAGCCTTCTTTCCTTCATTTGCCCATCTTTAAGTGGACCTCCCCTTCTTGTACAGGACAGAAAGCCATCAGAAGTTTTCTTTTAAGAATCTGGGAAGGCTACCAAATTAAAAGATAGGCCAGCCAGCAGGTAAAACAGTACTATATATTTTCAATTTTAAGAACTTACTTTCATATATTTGTTCTGATTGGGTATCCATGGAATTATGATAATGCAAATAAAAGTGCATAATGTGAATTACAGATGTTATTTTGAAACAAGGATACACAAATACATCTACAGCTTTCTGTACATTGAGTGAACAAAAAGTGGACAGTCACTAAAGAGTTTCAGTATTTCAAGCCATAAAAACATTGAAGATTAGACTTTTTCTCTCTTTACATACTCTCCCTTAAAAGAGAACATTTCCATGCCCATACTATTTCATTTGTTTCCACATACTGCTATCACCTGCTCAATAAGTTAAGGTTCATCAGCCTCATTTCATACATTTCAAATTGGATAGTTCTGGGTGCTTTTACAAACAGGAATTTGTCTGAGCTTGGCCAGATTCCCTCCACTGCACCCTCATCCACCAGTTGTAGATGACTGGTACTAGCCAACTGTAAACCACTGTTCCTAAACAAGTAACAATTGTGTAAATAAAACCAACAATGTAGAGTTTAGTCTGTATTGTTCTGTGCTGCTATCAAAGGAAGCACTCACAGGAAAATACAATAGCAGGAAACATTAGAAAGGTGCATTCCTTGGCACCAGCTCTTTGCTGACTTAAGTCCTCATTGCATAGTGCATCACATCAATAAATAAAAGATGCACTGTGTGCAGCTTTAAAGCAAAAACAAACAAAAAAAAACCAACCACCTGTCCAGCCCCAAAAAACCATGAACCAAACAAGCAGACTGAAGACTAAAGCAGCAAACATGTATGACTTGTAAAAAATCCTACCAAAGGTCAGTGCTACCCCTGAGATTCCCAGTTCAGCCATTCAGCTCTGAAAGCCAGACAGACACAAACGCCAGCAAATGAAGAGGCAAAGCCCAGCACTCTTCCACAGCCACGCTCACTGGCTTGCCACAAATCCTTTTTTTTCAGTAAGTAACAAGGTTATAACCATAAATGACAAGGAAGCATACCAGCTTTGCTAGTGCACTTATTTTCTTATCCAAAATTGCAAAATACCAGTTTTCAGCTCACTCCTGCACTCCTCTCTCCATCCTGCATGTCTCTGGAACGACCCACACAGCACCAAGGGTCACAGCTGTGGCTGGACATCGAGCACACGCCAGTTGTTGTGTGAGGTCTCCCACACAAAAATCAGCTTTTTTACTTTCTAGTAGGTAAAATCACAAGCCACAAAAAAAAAATAAAAGGTATACCAATGCATGTTTTAAGCAACTCTGCTCACAACGTTTTATGTTTAAATTGTGTAGCAAACGTGAGAAAATTACTGTCTATATGGTGAAGCAGCTGCACGTGCCCCAGCACCCAGCCCTCCCCAGCCTCACAGCTCACTCTGTACTCTTTTAACATGCACAAGGCATTTCAGAAAAAAGCAGAAAATCCTCTCAGAGAAGCATACAACACATAAGCATAAATTAGATACAAAACCACTACTTAGGCTACAATCAAATCCCTGGAGATAATATAAACTCAATGTTAGATGTTATTTTTTTGGAAGTATGCTTATAAGAAGGCAAATACATTTGAAAATCAAAACCACTTCTAAAAAGGAACATCTGAAGCTGCCTAATTTTCTGTTTTTAACTTTAAACTGCACAAACACTTTAAAAAGATTACAAAAATTAATATGACAAAAAGCTATATGTCATGATGAGTTTTGCCCAGTAACAGGTATTAACATACTTATTACTTTCAGCAGTGACATGTGACAATTCCATCACCCTTCAGCTTGTTTAGGCTGAGAACAATCCGAAATAAGGCCTGTGTCCAGACTTGGTATGAGTGCTCACACCAGAGACAGCCCCTGCAAAGCCTGATTGTGCTTGGAGCTTACCTTCTATCCACGTTCAAACTAACTTTTCTGTGAGGACAAGATTTTGCTTTTCAAGTGCTTCCCACAAACCTGTGTCACCTGTTTGCTCAGCCACAGGCACCAAATGCCATTTCTGTCCCTGGTGTGGTTCACTCCCCATCATTCCTACCACCACTGCAACTGTACAGCCAAGCCTGACCCAACGCTCAGGACACAAGGTAAAACTCCACACACAGAGGCCAACCAACGGCTAGCAACCTTGGGCTCCATTCTGTCCACCTTCCATGGCACCCAGCAGGCCAACCCACAATGTTTGCTGCTCAGCCTCCTCTTCATCCATGTGATAGGCTTGAATGGTAGGAAAATAGGAAGCATGTGACATTGGCTCACAGAGGACTGGAAAGCTTCATGTTTCCCCCTCCCCAGCACCTCTGACCTCTGTGATATCACAAATGCTTCTGCTGAGAGACAGAGGTACCCCTTTGAAAATGACAGGGAGGAGATCAGGGCTACTACCAAGAAAAGTAGTGCAGCTCCTGAAATTCCCACCTGTCCACATGGAGCTACACATACGTGGCCTAATTCCTCTCCTGCACTGAAGGAAACCATTCAGATATTATAAGAGCAATGATTTTATGAAAAGGAATAAAAAGAAGGAAAGAATACGCTGATAATGAAAGTTCTGGCATCCTAGTAAGTTCATTCTCTTGGTTCCTTACCACACACACACACACAGCTTCTTGGAGCTGAGCAGCATGAGCATGAGGTACAGAGCAGACAAGAACAGCTAGGTCACAAACTTACATCAGAGTTCAAAGTGGACCTCAGCCAACTGGACAGAGAGCCTCTAGTAGTTACTGTTTCAGGTCTGATAATAAGACTGAAAACTACGGCATTAAGAAACCGAATTTCGTTCACAGCTGTGCAGTAGGGCAGGTCAGGAGCACATCCACACCACCATGGAAAATGAGCATGTCCACTGCACCACAGAGAGGCAGAAAGTACACGACAGCAGCACCACGGGCACCACGGGCTAGCAGGGCAGGGCAGAGCACCCCCCGTTCGCTTCCAGAGGCAGCCGCGCTCAAGAGCTGCTGTCTGGAAGGCATCTGGGGACCAGAGCTCTGCAGGGGCTTGGTGACAAGGGACAGGGACAAAAAGCTAAGGAAGAGGAGAACATGGTGTGCCATCAGTGGTCACATTCCCCCACGCCTTCTGTCATATGACAAGTGAGTAGCAGACAGCCTCACCTTACCATTCATAAGGTTATACACGTCTCTAAAGACTCAAGGAAAAATGTTTCTCCATATTAAAAATATTAACTAAAAATCTACCTGTGGGAGAGCACCACAAATCTGATACTCCAAGGGAGCATAAGTAATAGGAAAATGTGTTTTCTTGATGACAGTGGTAGCACCAAAGAGGACCTCTCTAGTTAATTAATAACGAGAGCAAATATTCCAGGTTCAAGCAACCTGAGAAGAGCCAGCAGTTAACTCTTAACAACGTATCTGGGACAAATCACTTCCCTTTCCCCAGAAGTGATTTATCTTCTGCCAGTGGGGTGCTCTCATATATGGAGATCTAAGTTTATGGCACATTAAAGCTTACCTGTATCATATTACTTACTAACTTACAGGACAGGATCATTTACAATTCTGCCTTGAGGCCTCATAATCCAGTTAACACAGAGACCCCTGTAAATAAAATTACCCTAACCTGGCCCAAGATTAACCCCTGGGCCATTGCCTAGAGGAACTTTTTCACACTACCTTAGCAGGACTTCTAATAATGTTCCTGAAGACCTGATCTAACATTATCCATTTAATTGGACAAGTTCTTAGTATGACAAGTAACAGAGACTGATGCCAAGAGCTCATCCAAATCACACACAAATGATAACGTGTCCCACCACGTTATGCAATTTTTATAAGTACACGCCACTGACCCAACCAAGTCATCCAGTTATTTCTGTAACTGCAGGACAGCCAAATAAGTTACCTACATCTGTTCTCATACCTCTCTTTCTCACCTTGCTTCTCTGACCTCTTTTTGGATTCAGCTTTACAGCCTGTAGTTGCACAGGACTTCCGAGGTGCTCCTCTCTACACCTGACTCAGCTGGGCACAGTACAAAGAATTCAGGAGCAATAACCCTGCTCACAATTCAAAACAAACTAGACAGATGAAAAACAGACTTGCCCCAGTGAGGCATCCAGGGTCACCCCAGAAGATCCCACAGTCCCAATGCATGGGCAAGGCACAGTGCCTTACCCCCATACAACAGCACCTCCAACATTTAAACCTATAAATACATACTGTATGTTAAAATGTCCATCTTATTTAAAACAGCTGCCTGCCAAGAATGCACCACCACAAAGCCTCACACACCCTTGTTCACACAGCAGTGGGAACAACTGGGCCTCACGGTGCTTTATGGACCTTTTAAAAAGAAATCACAGTAAGTGGTAGTTTTAAGATACAACCTGAGATATACTGGTGGTGTAACACTGACCAGTGCAGCTCTGACCTCTCCACTGAGAAGCTCCCTGCCACAGCCTCTGCAGCACGCCGTGTTTCACTGGAGTGTTGAGCAGGAGCAGCTCAACACCACTCGCTACCACAGCACCCAACCCTTTTGTTTTAACAACAGATTGAGTGTTCAGATACTAGAAATTCAACTCTGGGAAGGCTTTTGATATGCACGAGCATGTTTCACAGAAAGTCAAAGGCACGTTCCCCACTCTGCTCAGCACACACGGACACTTTTGAAGAGAAAGCCCCTGGAACACAGAAAAGGTGCCAGATCCCACGGCCAGCACTGATCCCCAAGGTGAAGTCAGACAATTTCCAGACCTCCATTAGAGATGGGATACCGATTTTTCAATATGCTGTGAAACCAATTTCAGCAGCATAATAGAAGGAAAGAAAATTGCGTGCATGAGAGAAAAATGTTCAAAATATCCTATTAATCTTCTCTCCCTGAGGGAACTGGATTCTTCTGTACTCCTTAATGATGTGATTCACAGATCACCAGTCTGGGAATCAAACCCGTGCCCATTTACCAGTGTCATACGATCACCTAGCATAATTAGCATGTGATATTTTGACACTGCCATGGTCCTGGACTGGATTTGAAATGTAAATATTTGCCAAAGAGTACCTCCTAGAGCCCAGTGCTACATAACGGTGTAACTTAAGCCACTCACTTGGTGTGTTCCCTCTTCTGGGGACAGGGTTTAGGCTGTCGTGGGAATTCTCACTTTCATAAGACAGTTTAAACATTATAGATAATGTTACATTAATGGCTGCAGTATCAAATTTTACAGGTGTGGAAACAAGATGAAAGAGGTCACAATACAGCAATCATTTCAAGTGGTGTAAGGATGAACAGAAAGAAAACTGGAACAAGTGACAACCATTTCAAGCCTCCCCTATTATCTTTTCCCTACTGTACCCAAGGGCAGGGCCCAGCTTTCCTAGGACACAGGTATGAACAGAGCACCGTTCAGTAGGACTCAGAGCATGGCATCCATGCAAAAAGTAATAAAAAAAAATCATTGCTAGATGTAAACACACACCAGCCTTACAGGAGGCAGGATTTATGCCTAAACCAAGGCATGAACACCTCCCCTCAGCCTGCACCCCTGTATCAAGGAAGATGCTGCAACCCTGTTTCCACAGTCTAGAAGTCACAGAAAGCACTCAGGCACGTCTATGAGAAAATAATTTATAAATGTTTCCAGATTTCAAATATAACACATTTTTTAAAAGTGGAAACACAATTTTAAGAACAGTGTTTTCAAAACTAACTACTGTCCCTTTCAGAACAGCAAACATGGAGCTAATTAGTTGCCTTCACCTTCAATCTTTTCACATCCAGTTCTAAGAACAAATTTGCCTCAAATTAACCACTGCCTTTGTTGCCAAGAGGCCTTGTTGATTCCAGAGGTCACACGGCCTGTTCACTATACCTGCTGGAGCACATGGACACCCCAACTGTCACACACCCCAGCCCTGTCCATCTTCCCCAGAAGCAGTTAATCCCAGGCGCATCGCTGAGGTCGGGCTCCACGTCAGGCACACAGGCAGCCAGCCAACCAACCTAGCTCCCAGAGACCCCAGAGACAACCATTTCAGCAACTGAACTAATCACACTGAAGTCAACTGTGGCCTAGCAAAAAACAAAAATATTGTTTTAAAAACCAAATGATGAAATAATCTAATTTTGCCACAGTTCCAGTGCAGAGGGCTGACACAGCCAGTCAAACAGCTGCCACACACAGCACGCTGTCAGCTAGGCTGGAAGACTTCACTCAGCACTGATGAAAGGCTGTGGTGGTGCAGCATGCTCTGCAGCACAGCCAGAGATGGACTGAGCAGAGTCTGTCCAGGGGTGTCTGCTTGGCTTGAGGTAAGCTAGGTCTATACAGGAAAACTAGGAAAGGAAAAACAAATGCTTGCAAGAGAACTATTAAAGATGTCTTGCTGTTGGCCAAGGCAAATGTTGACAACAAACTCAAAGAAACAAGAATCTTCTGACAGACCAAAACTGGTGAGATGAAAATTCCACTGCAACTGAAGAGCTCAGACCATGCCCTCCAAGACTCACTACGAAGCTCAGGTGGGTACGAGGTTGCTGAAACAAACGATGATGCAAGGACCAGACGTTGTGTACATCCTTCAGAAACTTGCACCTCTCACCACGTTGTCTACACGAGCAGCAAACTGTACTCAACAGCCATGCATCTGTCCAAGGCACTGCCCACAGCAGAGCAGGGCAGGAGACCAGGCTGTCTTCCAAACCAGAGCTCCTATAACATGAGGGCCAGAAAAACCTAAAGAAAATTCAGATAATTTCTCTTCCAGAAAGCTCAGTGATTGGTAGACACCTACCTGCTGATAACCATTAGGTACATAAGTACACTTGGTCCTCTAAAATAAAGCATACTTGCCCATCAGTCCCTCCAATCATGTCCCAGGGGCAAGCAGAGTTACACTTTTGTAAATGGATGCCTTGGACTGACACCACCAGCACCAGGTAAATATCTGCCCTGGCTGTCCCTGGCAGTTTAGAGTTTCCTGTGGGAATATGTTGTACCTGAGGCGTGGGGTAGGTGCATTTCACTAACAGAACTAAAACCTGCATCTCTAATTATTTTCAGATCTTTGAAGGAGTAACAGGGCTGATACAGCAGAAGCAGCTTCTTACCTGCACCTTCTGCTGCTGTGAGAAGAACATGGAACAAAGAATGAAATCTCCCAGCACCTGTTAAGACTACAGAAAAGGAATGCCTTAGCACCTTCAGAAGAGACAAGTGCCTTAAGAAGATTTTGACAAGTGACTTTAAAGTTTGAAAAACAGAGGAATTAAATACTACGTGCTAAAGCAGGAGAAAGGTGAGATTCCTGCATGAAGCAACTTTTCACTTTAAAGCTCAGTCCAGAAAGCACAAGTGCATATCTAAATTACTTGAACTGGGCTTGTTTTCCTTGTGGTTTAATTTAAAAACAGCAGGGAAGAAGTGCTCTACAGACAGTCACACAGAATGTGTGGCTCTCTCACCATAGAATGAACTTCCTCAGCTCTTCACAGGGGAGCTCATGGAGAGTAGAATGAGAAGGAAGAGTTGAAGATGGAGGCTACACAGCTGGGAAAATCAAGCTATGAGGTGACACAAGCAGGACCTTTTGCTCTCCTAAAAGCAAGCAAGATGTAATGGATTGTGTGGGAGTCCCTGGAGAGCAGGAAATTTCAACTTGTAGAGTAGGAAAAGGAAAGCCTAAGAGAAAAAAGAGAAAGAACTTAATGAAGGTGAATTTTTCAGGGAAAACTGACTGCTTAAAAAAAATATGACTTGAGAAACTATTTTAAGAAAAACAGAAGGAAAAGGGGAGAATTTCTTGTATAACTCTTGGGGAGATATTTTGTGGTGATGACCCACCAGTAAAGGGTGGGACAGCACGGAACCTGGAAAACTCAAAGCCATGTAGATAAGTTCCCACACCAGTGGAAATACAAGACTCTGTTCTCGTTTCCTCCTCCTGCTTCTCCCTCAAAGATCCCTTCTGGGCTTCACAGTCATTTTCACTTTGCCTTCTATATTTGAAATAGAGAACACTTCCAAAAGGCTCCTGTTCACAGTGAAGTCTCCTCCTCTCTTTCATATCCCTCTACAGGTCACTGGTCCCAGCAATTACTTTTACATCATGGCCTTTTTATCCTATTCTACAACCACATTCACCTGAAATACTGTCCTGGGTCTTCCTTGTTACCCACCTAAAACAAGAGGAGCTTCACAGTGGAGGATCCAGCCCATCTTCCATCCCAAGTGGCTGTGAGGGGAATAAGCTGGAAATTTCTCCAACAGTGCAGTTCTTCCCCCTTGGTCTTCATCTTTTGTGGCACCAAATAGCTCAGCAATAGGTGTCTACACAACTTACAACCTCCTGCTGCTATCAACAGTGCTCCAGGTGCTATGAAATGCAGAAGCCTGACCTGTCCTGCTGCCTCCTCCACAGCTGGGAAGCAGATCAGCATTGCTGAACACTTGGAGCCACTGTTACTTGGCAAAACTGTGAGACAGTACAAATGGCACAGGAGATCCAAATGCTAGCTGTATCAAAAAGAATCACTCAGTTTGTACTTGGAAGGTTTCCTTTACAGGCTTTTAAGCCAGCCATTTAGGTTTTTAATTTACAAAGAGACATGCTCCTGGCTGCTCGTTATGAGTGTCTCCTATTGCCAGAGCCATTATCCCATTCCCCTGATGGTATTCTGTGAACTTGTATATAAATACATATAAACAGTACTCTGCACACTGTCCTCTGGTGGAAACAAAACACCAGACACTGAGAACATTGCTTTCCAGGCTCCACAACTTCAGCTGTGCTTTCTTCAAACGAAACAACCTTCATTCACATAAGGTTCCAGTCAACACAAAATGCAATGCAAGGCTGATTTTAGGACAAGTACATATCTGAGAAATCAAACAGCTGTTCAAAATGAAGCTAGTTGAACATTCTGGGCAGAATCACCTTACACTGGACTGTATGCAGAGCTATGGGTAAAAAACAGCAACAGCCACACAGAAAGGAAAATATGCTTTAAAGCATTCTTGAATTCTTTACCCTTTAAAGATAAGCAAATCCAAATAGAAAGTCTCCTTTCCTGTACTCAGCCTGAGTTGTGAGCATGGCTGCAATCACCATGAAGTGTTGGTCAGCACACTGTCACAGAGCACTCCCCACCGAACTGCACAGCCCCAGAGCCAGTCAGCACCCCTGGACTGCACCACGCTGCCCCAGCCCTGCCCCAGCCGCGTCCGCCTGCGAGCCAGCGGGGACTACCCAGAGGTACAGTGCAGCCCCCAGACACAGATCAAACCACCCATCAGGAAGTACTGCTCCTCCAGCTGCATCACATTTTCTTTCCTGTGAGTCCTTGCCACCAGTGTCCTAAGCCCAGGATTCCTTCAACTGCAAGCCCTGCTTCCCACAGTCCTTCAGATCAAGTTACTTTAAGGAGGTTTGGACTTGAAGGACATCAAATACAGGAGAGGTCAGGGAGCTCTCTGATCTCTAAGATTTGAGTTGATCCCTCTTCCCTAGGACAGTCACGAGATTTTGTGCTGTCTCCTTCAACCCTGCTGGGTGTGACACTTCAGCTCTGTTCAGTGTACCACCTCATCCTTCCTTTTCAGCCCTTCCTCCCAGGGGACCGAGGCAAACTTCCTCTCCCTTGGCCTACTGCCTTCTCAAGGCTCCTGTAACGTCACTCACTCCCCCGAGCTCCTTCTCCAGCCCATCCCTGCCTCCTCCCCAGACATGCCACAGAAGGGAATACAGCCTTTGTGGTCCTGTGCCTGCATGAAGTCCAGAGTCACCGTATCCTCCCTACGGGTCCCACAGAGCACTCCACCCAGCTGTAAGGCATGAGGCCTGGCCCAGGCAGACCCGCGGTGAGGGGCTGGGGCAGCCAAGGCTCGGTTAGCACAGCCCAGCTGACCCCAGAGACATGCAGTGACCTGGCCTCAGAAACATAATTGGCTTTTCACTTGTTAATGCAGTTTGCTTCCTCTTCTGCAGTTGTAACAGCAATCATGGAAATAAACAACCCAGCTATTAGTCACTTCCACCTTCAGAAACATCAGGCCTTGTAACACCATGAGGGAGTATGCGCGGGAGAGAAGAACTCTGACAGCAAAAGGGAAAAGTGCTTTCAAAAGAACTTCAGAAGTAATGTCCTGCTTAAACCATTTGAAACAAAGATTAATCCAGACTTCAGATCTTTTAACCTGATGTCACTACTTCTGTATTATAATACTCCATTATATTCACATTGCTACAAAGAAATGCTGAGATTAATTAATGCCCTTGTCCACTTAAAGGTTTACTGGAGCATATGTTTATGATTTAGCCTGCTTGATCTCCCTGGAGCTATCCCCAGAATATGCCCATCTGTTTTAAAGTCCTGTTTTTAAATGTTTTTCAACAACAGGATTTTTTCATCCCTCCTCAACAGGCAGTTAACAGCCCGATCTGTTAATAGTTCTTACTGCCATCAAAACGCAGTTCATTACCTGCTGGGGACCCCACGTTTCCTATCTGTTCCTTCTTCTGCGTGAAGCACAGAGGTCATATCCCTCCTGTTTTATTCTACAAGCTCTGGGCAACTCACTCCAACACTTCACTTTCCTCATAGCAGAAAAGGTTTTCATTACATGTGCCTTGAACCTCATGTTTCAACTCCTATACATTGTCCTTCATGCAACCGCCACGTACCAATGCGGAGAGCATGCCTCTGTCTCCTCCATGACCTCCTCTTAAGAAGCAGGTTACTGCTGCTGCCATCAAAGCCTTCTCCAGGCCGAGCAGGCAGCAGGCGATCCCTCGCACTGTTTGAGGGTGCCCGGCACACCGAGAGGCCTTC
>NW_008622509.1:6252-9098 GCF_000691845.1 Merops nubicus | reverse complement strand
TTTTTTTTTTTTTTTTTTTCTCCATGGGACTTTCGTGGGGATTCTCTGCCTCTTACCTTTTTCCCCCACCCCCAGTCTGTTCAGTGCAAACACTAAATACCCCACCACTATTTTCCCAGTCCAGGTTTTGATGGTTGGCTTTCACCCAGGGTCTGGCCAACCTTGAGGAGGTCACCTCCAGGTGCCCTGCCTCCCAGTTAATAGCATAAAGGTTGGCTCTGCCTGCAGTGGTGTTGAGTGTGAGTTTGCATATCTAGTAAACATATTATGTAGGATTTCCAGTTACTGGAAGGCCCTTCTGCTCCCAACATGCTTGTGCATGGGGCAGTTATGACTAATACGGCAGCAGCTTCAACCCGATGTGAGTCGGGCGGGGGCCTGGTGGGACATGTCTGCTGGGCCTGACCCTGGTCCCCTCCTGGGGCTTAAGGGGACGGGGACAACTAGTACTGTGATGGTCCCAATGGTGTCTTTGCTCCTTGGTGCATGATCGAGGTTCTGGGCAGCAGAAACTGAGTGTTCCTGAGCGACCATGGTCTGGCCAGCTCAGTCTGATCCTAGCCTCACCCGTATCTCTGCAGCAATCCCTGGGCTTCGATGTTGCAGCTGTGATGGAGAAAGGCCCTTCTCCATGCTGGGTGGTCCGAGCTTCCCCTCTTCCCCCAGCACAGGAGTGTCCTTCCCTCCTCTGCTTCTCTGCAATGCTGTGCCTGCCTGGGCTGGGACCTCAGGCTGTGCCTGGACCTTGTTCCATTCCTGAACCTCCTGCTAGGACCTTTTGAAGTTTTACCTTGCTTCTGTGAGAAGTTATCACTTTTTTAAAAAAAAAAAAAAAATTATTTTCTTAAATGAATTTACCACTGCTCTTGCCCAGTGCTGGTGGAAAAGCAGCTGTTCTCAGATGTGCTGGGTGCAGAGTGCTTGGGTGTCCCTGGCCCTGTGCAGGGCAGAGAAGACACAGAGCCGGGCTCTGGATTAGCCCTTGTGGGGCCCTGCAACAGTTACCAATGCTGCTGCTCTTTATCTCCTGATTTTTAACTAACAGATGGGAGCTGACCCTGCACGTCCCTTGTGCTCTGGCCAGCGCCTGTTCAGGGCATCTCTGTCCATTCCCTCCTGGCTTCTGGAACTGCCCTGCTTTGGGTTAGAACAGAAGAAACTCTGGTTGGTGATTTCCCTTTTCACCTCCATCTCTTCTTAGTGACAGCACTGCCTGAAGTTCATATCTGCTTCCTGCAGACAGTCTCTCCTCCTGGCACTGATCACACTCTATGTTTGGAGTTTCTGCCAAGGGTTGGGGTGCAGATCAAGGTCACTGCTCAATCTTGTGCCCCACGCTGGGGGTGTGGAAAGTCAAAGGTGGCACCTGTGGGGAGGAGGGACCAGGACAGGTAACACCAAACTGACCACCAAGGGATTCCATCCCATGTTCAGCATATGTGGTGTAAAGCTGAGGGGCAGCAACCTGCTCTATTTGCAGATGTCCCTGCTCTCTGCAGGGGAGTTGGACTAGATGACCTTTAAAGGTCCCTTCCCACCCAAACTGTTCTGTGATCACATGGGTAATCTCTTCTTCAATGACAGATGTCCAATAAGGACTTTGTGCTTTCTGCCTTCAATCCCAAGCCACGTGTTTCTGAATCCAGTTCTGTAATCCATCTCCTGAATATGTTCCCATCTGCCAACAAGGCCATTCTAGGACTTTCTTCCAGGGCCTGCTCCACAGCCTCAGTGATGATGGTGACACCATTGCCATCAGCGGGTTGGATTCTATACTGAGTTTGTGTATTTGTATATTGTCCTGGTTTGGGCTGGAACAGAACTAATTCTGATCAGTGATTTTACTTTTCAGCTAAATCTCTTCTAACTCACAGTACTTTCTGAAGTTAATGGCAGATTTTCACAGACAGTCTCTGCTTCTAGCCGTGTTAACGTTCCATGTTTAGAGTTACCACCAAGGTAAGGTGTGCAGACCATGGTCACTGCTGAATCTTGTGTCCCACGCCGAGGGGTGCAGAAAGCAAAAGGCCACAGCTGCAGGGAGGATTGGCCAGGACAGGTGACCCTGAACTGACCAGTGGGGTATTCCATCCCACGTCTGTCATATTCAGCATAAAGCTGCAGGAACACGAGGGTCAAGTCTCTTCTTCAATGGCCGGCATCCAAGGAGGACTCCATCCATTCTGCCTTCAATCCCAATCTGTGTGTTCCTCAGTCCAGTTCCAGAATCCAGCTCCTGTATACTGTTGCTGTCTGCCAACAAGTCCAGTTTGGGAATTTTCCCAGGGCTTAACAACCTTAGAAGTCTTTTCCAACCTTCATGATCTGATGATTCTACAAACAGCTCCCACGGAACCAGTTTGGTTTCCCCCAGGTGGGACATGAATCTGGTTTGAGGTTTTGCCACCAGCTTTGGGAAAAGGCCACGGCCAGGGATAGGTCAAAAACTGCAAGAACCTGGGAAGTTTCCAAGAGCTATGGACAAAAAAGAAAAAAAAAAAATCTGTGGTTGTGGGAGGTTCTGAGAGGCTGGAATTCCGAGCAAACAAAGGCTGGGGGTGAAAAAAGGAGCTTTGAGGAAAAAGAGAAAAAAGTGCTGTGACCAGCAGCGTGGAGGTTTTTTTTGGGGGGTGACAACTATGAGGTTTCTTTGGGGACTATGAGGGATTTTTTTTCAGTTGTGATTTTTTTTTTTTGGGGGGTTATGAGGTTTTTGAGAGGGGATTACAAGGTTGAGGGGAATTATGAGTTTTTTTGGGGGGAGGTTATGAGGTTTTTGAGGGGCTTAGGAGGGTTTGGGGGTGGTTATGAAGGGTTTGGGGGTGGTTATGATATTTTGGGAGATA
>NW_008622509.1:5094-6240 GCF_000691845.1 Merops nubicus | reverse complement strand
TTGGGGGTTATAATTTTTGGGGGGCATTATGAGGGTTTTGGGGGGATTGACTTTTGGAGGGATTATGAGGTTAAGAGAGATAATGAGGTTTTTTTTTGTGGGTAGGAGGTTTTTCAAGGGGTCATGAAGTTTTGGTGGGACTATGAGTTTTTTTGGGGGGTTATGAGGTTTTGGGAATGTATGAGTGTTTTTGGAGTGACTATGGTATTTTGGGGGATTATGAGCAGGTTTGGGGGTTATGAGGCTTTTGGAGAGCATTTGAGGGGTTTTGGATGGATTGTGAGGTTTTTGGAGGAGACTGTAAGGTTTTGGTGGGATTATGAGGTTTTGGGGCAGGGTGGAGTTTTTTTAGGGGGGAAATATAGGGGGGGGGTATGATTTCTTTTTGGGGGGGTTTGTTGGGGGAGGGTGTGATTTGGGGTCTGGGGGTGGGATTATGAGGTTTTTGTCTCCTCCAGTGCCCCACAGGAGCACTCTGGCAAAGCCCTGGGACGGCAAAGGACCCTGCTGTGGTCTCAGGCTGTTCCTGACTCTGCTGCCCTTGGTTGTGGTGGAGTTGAGGGACACACGTGTCCCTGACGGGTGCCGCTGCCCCCTCAGAGGCATCAGGGATGGCAGAAGCTGCTGGTGACACAGGTATGTAAGCATCAAATTCTTTCCTAGAGGTTTTAAGAGGATTCTGTGCTTTGAATGTGGCTCAGGTGGATTTGAAGGACCATCCAGCATCACATGGGGTGACCTGAGGGTCCTGGAGTGGAGATTTGAGCTGGAAACACCTTGAAATGGTGAATTAGGACTAGGGTAGGGATCATCCCTCTGGACTGGGCACTGGGGAGGCTGCCCCTTGAATCCTGAGACTCTTCGCTGGGTTAAAAACTGTCTGGATGGCCGAGCCCAGAGAGTTGTGGTGAATGGAGTTAAATCCTGTTGGTGACTTGTCATGAGCAGTGTCCCTCAGGGCTTGGTTTTGGGACCAATCTTTTTTAATATATTTATCAATGATCTGGATGAGGGGATCAAATGCACCCTCAGTGAATTTGCAGATGACACAAAATTAAGCGGGAGTGTTGATCTGCTTGAGGGTAGAAGGCTCTGCAGAGGGGTCTGGACAGGCTGGAGCAGTGGGCTGATGTCAACTGGATGAGG
>NW_008622509.1:0-4902 GCF_000691845.1 Merops nubicus | reverse complement strand
CCTTGAGTCCTGTGTCCAGTTTTGAGCACTCCAGGATAAGAAGGACATGGAAGTGCTGGAGCGGGTCCAGAGAAGAGCAGTGAGGCTGGTGAGAGGGCTGGAAAACATCCCTTTCGGAGACTGGCTGAGGGAACTGGGGTTGGTTAGTGTGGAGAAGAGGAGACTCAGAGGAGACCTTATTGCTCTCTACAAGTCCCTGAAAGGAGGTTGTAGTGAGGATGGTGTGGTCTCTTCTCCAAAATTACTGATGTTAGGATGAGAGGACATGGCCTCAAGTTGCGCCAGGAGAGGTTTTGATTGGATATTAGGAAGAATTTGTTCACTGAGAGAGTGGTTAGACACTGAAATGGGCTGCTCAGGGAGGTGGTGGAGTCATCGTGCCTGGAGGAGTTAAAAAAATGCATAGATGTAGCACTTGAGGCTGTGGTCTAGTGGATAGGGAGATATTGGGATGGTGGTTTGACTTGATGATCCTAGAGGTCCTTTCCAACCATAGTGATTCCATGGTTCTATGATTCAGTTTTGGGCCCCTCCCTCCCAGAAGGACCTTGAGGGGCTGGAGCGTGGCCAGAGAAGGATAATGAAGCTGAGAAAGGGTCTAGAGCCCAAGTGTGGGGAGGAGCAGCTGAGGGCCCTGGAGGTGCTGAGCCTGGAGCAAAGGAGGCTCAGGGGAGACCTTCTGGCTCTTGACAAATCCCCAAAAGGAAGGTGGAGCCAGTTGGGGGCTCAGGCTCTTCTCCCAAGGAACAAGCAACAGGACAAGAGGAAACAGCCCCAAGTTACCCCAGGGGAGATTGAGGTTGGCCCTGAGGAACAATTTCTTCCCCTTGAGGGTTGTCCTGGCCTGTGCCAGGCTGCCCAGGGCAGTGGTGGAGTCCCCATCCCTGGAGGGGTTTCAAAGCTGTGGAGATGTTGTACTGAGGGACATGGTTTAGTAGGGACCTGGCAGTTCTGGGGCAAGGTTAGACTCAATGATCTCAAAGGTCTCTTCAAACCCAAAGAATTCTGTGATTCAAAGGCTGATGAAAGCACCCCTGAACTGCACCTGCACCCACTGTGGCCTCCCCACATGCTCCGTGGCTGTATTTGAAGGTATCAAAAGCACCCACTGCTGCTGAAGGAAGCCATGGGTGATGCCTTCAAGGGCTGCAGGGTGCTCAGGGTGCTTTTGGATTTGCCAGCCAAGTCTCTTCCATGTGCTTTGTCCACAGGTTTTAGCCTCAAGTGCATTAAAGAGAAGAAGGTCCCCATCGGGGTCACTGTGGTCGTAGCTGGGTTGCTTCTTGCCATCATTGCACTGGCGGGTAAGAAGCTGAAGATGCATGTGCCCACCAGAGGCTGGAGGTGCTCACCACCAAAATGGCCTTCTCTTCTGGAGAAAACACATCCCCGTAAGTCACCAGGGCGTGTTCTGCTTCTTTCCAGCTAAGAAACATCCATCCTGTCCCTCCTGCCCTTCTCCCGTCCTCCTCAGCTGCCTGGAGAACGGGATCGGGTACGGGGAGAAGTGCTTCTACTTCATGGAGGCCGAAGCTGACTGGAACAGGAGTCAGATCTCCTGCCTGACTCTTGGAGCCCACTTGGCCACCATCACCACCCGGGAAGAGCTGGTAAATGAGAAATCCCTGAGGTCAGGGTGTCTTGATGGCTTTAGGAAGTGTATTTGGGATCCTCGTGGAGGATGTATTGTGAAGATACGTGTGATACTTGGTGGTTTTTCCCCTCCCAGCATTTCCTCTTGCGCTATGGGAGTTCCTTGCACTACTGGGTTGGTCTCCGAAGGGAAGACTCTGGACCTTGGAAGTGGTTTAATGGGTCTCTCCTCAACAACCTGTAAGTCCCATCTTCTTCTGGAGAACGTAACCATCTCCTGGCCTGGGCTGGGTCAGGGATTGAATGTGACTAGACACATTTATGTAGAAATTGAATGACTAGGGATCGATTAAACACCACTTTTCTTGCCTGAGCCAAAGCACTTGGCCCTCAGCCTGTAGATTTGTGGGATGCAGACGCTGGCAGAGGGTTGAAGGACCAGACATCTGAAAACATTCCTTCCTTGGTGGAATTCTTGGTCTGTGTGGGGCAAGTTTGCTCAGAAGGGTGGTCCCAGTACCTTGTGCACCATTAACCTGTACAGGAGGTGCTCAACCACTGTCCTGTTGAGGTTGGTAACTCTTGGTCTTCTTGCCGCAGGTTGTACGTGCGGGGTGAGGGACAATGTGCCTACATTGATGGTGATGGGATCAGCAGTACATGGTGCTCCCAGAAGAAATTCTCCATCTGCAGCCACCCACCAATGACAGTGTCCCGACAGGATTCAAAAACCCTCAGATCCCTGAATTTCACCTGATAATTCCCCTCTCAGAGGACAGCAACCACAAGCTACCATTGACCCCATGTTACGTGGTGCCGAGTGTCCCATGGTGGTGGTGACCTTGCAGTGCTGGATTAATGGTTGGATTTGAGGCCACCTCATGGTCAGCTTGGCTGGAAGACAGCAATGGGGTAGCTGCTCTTGCTGGTTTTATTGGGAAAAAAGGAAATAACGCAACTTGTATAACTATCTAAGAATTAGAATAGATGTTTTAACTTGAGATTCAACAACCGCTTCTTAATGCTCCAGTTACAGAAAGAATCCAAAACACCTGATTTTTGTTGAGGTTTATCCAAAGATGAACATTCCCTTGGTTGTTAAGTTCTTTGCCCTGCAACATGGGTGCATGGGGAGGTTTCCACCATCCCATATACCCTGGCAGAATCCAACCTTGGTGGTGGATGTTTGCTAAGAGTTAGTGAAATATTTCTACCTCCTCTTTGCTAACTGCTTATGCCCCTTCCTCTTTTTACTGGTCCAGAAGGTTGTTTACACCATGATTATGGGTTTTGGCCGTTGTGCAGAGCTTTGCAAAAATTTGGGATGGGAAGAGATCGTGTCATAGTAGAAGGTCAGGGAAAAGAACTGTCCTTCCAGAGCTTTTCTATCTGTGACTGATACTGCTTATGGTAGACTCATGGTCTCATACGTGCTTCTTGACCCATCTTTCCGCACGGAAACCGTCATGATCCACAAAGGCTTATTCCTCTCCCTGCGTGCTTGGCTTGCACCTGAGCATCTTTGTTGGATGCATCTTCAGCAGGTCAAGGTGAATCCCAGGTTGGGATGTTTGGGTACACAATGATGAGCATGACCACCTTCTCCTTCCCTGGGCATATGGTGTCTGTGGTCAGGGGGCTGGAGTACCCTCCCACATCCTTGGCATGCCGAAGGGAGTCACACCAATCGCCCCAGCCATCCCCACAGCCAGCTCACCTGGAAGATGGTGGTTTGCAGATGGCTTCAGCAGCGTTTATTAGTTTATAGGTTTTATATTCCTTTTTTTTTCTCCAACTGGGGCAAAAGGGGGGGGGCCCATCGCAAATGGTGCAAAGAGCCTCCCAAGCTCCAGAGGTCTCCGACACTCAGAGAAAGATGAGGACCATGCAGAGCACCTCCAGGCACACATTTCCAGGAGAGTTTGAAGGCAGAAACCAGTGAGGGTGACAACGAGAAACTGGGAGGCTTGACTCAAACCCAAACATATCCCAATAAAAATTAAAATAGATCTTGATCTCCTGATAATTGTCCTTGCTTCACCCTGTCCCATTTCTCCCTTTCCCTGAAGAGCCTGGACCCATCTTTCCTGTATCACCCATCAAGCAGGGCCAAACAACCCCCATTTTGGTGAGAAATAAAGAAATGATCCCTTCTATGAGGCAATGAACTGGGATCCTAACAGCATCAGTCCAGCTCATCTCACAGTCCTTTTTTTTTGGGGTAATAGAGGGTGTTTCAGGCAAACGATCAGATGCCACCTGTCTGTGTGCTTCTCTTCTGCAATGACAGCACCAGAGGCTTTCCCAGGGCAGCTCCAAGAGTCTCCCCAGGCTTTTTCTCACTATCTTCACCACTCCTAAGTCTCCTCCCCAAAGACTTTTAAACTCCTGCCTTGCATCTTCTTCCCCTTGGAGCATCTTCTCATCCCTCCAGTGGGATAGGAACAGACTGGGACAGACTGGGAGTGGGGGAAAAAGGGGAGAGGTAGAGAATCCTCATGAAAGTCCCATGGAGATAAAAAAAAACCAAACAAAACACCAAACACATGACGTGCAGAAACAGACTTTATAACCCAAAGGTTATACAGTAGGTGTGTTTATTGCGTGCAGATGCACGGGGGATCGTTCCACCACAGACGTGCATACCCAAAGTGGCAAATTATTTCATATTTATACAGTAAAATACTACATATTCAAATGACACCTATACATATTCATTATCTAACCCTGCCTACCCTCGCTTCGTATTATAATTAGCTCATCAGTCCTTCACGCTTGCACAGTTTCTCCTGGTAATCTTGGGCAGGGGTCTTCGAGATGCAGGCAGTGGTCTCTGGGAGGAAGGCCGTGGGTCTCCCTCGTAATGTACTTTTCACCTCTTCTCTGGAATGTGGTGACCTGGCAAGTTTGCAGAATTGACCCAGTCCTGCTCAGCTCTTGTCCTTGTTAAACATCTGTTCTTGCTTACGAGCCATTCTTCTACTGAGAAGTTTGAGATATATGTTACTTTGCATCCGTCAGTTCTGTTCTTTATGACTGGAAATATCTTGGCATATGTTAGTCTTTATTAGCTGTTTCAGCCTCCTTGGTTAGTAAATCCATAGTCACTTTGTTAGAGTGTCAAGGCCCATCCTGTTAACTATTTCCTGTTAGCAATTTAGCTTGTTTTTTCTTCAAGCATTTCATATTGCTTAGTGTGATGATTTCTTCTATTTTATTTCTTATGTTAATATCCTATTTCTACTCCTTATAGCAATAATTATTTCTATTACTTATATAACACACAACACACAAAAAAAAATAACACCA
>NW_008622508.1:4183-4627 GCF_000691845.1 Merops nubicus | reverse complement strand
GTCCAAGTCTCTGATGACAAGATTGAGGCAATATTCCTCTTCTGACAGATTCTTACACCATCTCCCTACAGACCTATGTTTCATCTGTGAAGGAACTGGCCCGGAAGGTCCAAAAAATTGAAGACAACCTTTCTTACTCTCCACCCATGTCTCAGCATTTGGAAGCAGGGGCTCCCCTGCATGTGTACATGAATTGCGGTGGAAAGCAGCTGTGAAGGGGGAGTCAGCCAAGAAAAATAGTAGGAAACTCACCAGAAATAACAGAAGAGTTGATCTTATGTGTGACCATCTCGAGGGGACCTCAAAGTCATTTTTACAAGAAATGAGTAACTCTGACTAGGATTAGAAGAGCTCTGCCTCCAATCAGGTGGAGGAGAGAGACAATCGGATATACTGGACTGTGTGGATCCGATGGCCTGTCACGTCCGCACCACAGCAGTACAA
>NW_008622508.1:3029-3545 GCF_000691845.1 Merops nubicus | reverse complement strand
GCAAGATTTGGGCCACAAAAGAAGAAAAAAACAATCAGTGTGTGGAGCAGGCTGCCAAGATTCGAGTGGCTCAGGTGGACATGGATTGGAAGTGTAAGGACAAATTAATTATAGCTCAATGGGCTCGTGACACCTCAGGCCACCAAGGGAGAGATGCAACATACAGATGGGCTCAAGACCGAGGGGTGGATTTGACCATGGACACTATTGCAGAGGTCATCCACTAATGTGAGATGTGCTGCCATCAAGCAACCAAAGAAGTTAACGCCCCAGTGGTATGGAAGACGGTGGCTGAAATATAAATGTGGAAAGGCCTGGCAGCGCTATGTTCCCACAATGGTGGAAGCAACCACTGGGTGGCTGGAAACCTATCCAGTGCCCCATGCCACCATCCAGAACACTATCCTGGGCCTTGAAAAACAACTCTTGTGGCGACATGGAACCCCAGAGAGAATAGAGTCAAACAACGGGACTCACTTCTGAAACAGCCTCAGATACACCTGGGGCACCGAGCAC
>NW_008622508.1:2429-2715 GCF_000691845.1 Merops nubicus | reverse complement strand
CTGCCCTGCGGCTCCGGGGTCGAGTGCGTACTTCACTCCGTGGGACCCTGGAACTATTTCTGAGTGTTTTGTACATTTTGTTTTACTTTTGTATTTCCCCTAATCTTTGTATATATTTTTTCTTACTTCCCTTTTTCGTTTTCTGTTCCCTGTTAAACAATATACTTTATTTTTTCATTTAACTCCCAATCGGTTTTTTCAAAGTCTCTCTCTCTCGCTGGGCGGGGAGGGGAGCACATAGTTCTGTTCTGTGTGGGTCCTGCCCTGAACCCCTTTTTACACGGAA
>NW_008622508.1:0-1925 GCF_000691845.1 Merops nubicus | reverse complement strand
AAGTCACTTCAGAGAGAGCTCCCCTCTGGGTAAGCTGAGCTTTTGCCTTCCCCTGGGGTTTTGAAGGAGCTAAATGCAGCTAAACGGAGCTGGGGGAGGCTGCATATCCTCCCCCTCCCCCTGGCTACTATCTGCCAGGGTTAGAGCCGGGCATAAAGCTTCCCGAGCCGCGGTTCCCGTGGCTGCCTGCATTCCTCGCATACCTCGCATATCGAAGCCACTTTGGTGCTTCTCTGAGCTTTTGCTTTTTTTTTTTGTATTCGTATCCTCCTCCTTTGCTTATTAGATTGTCTATTTTCGATGGGAGGAGGGCTACCTAGTTTCCTGAGGTGGAGGGTCTCTCTGTCGACTCCATCTGGGGATTAGATCTCGATTGACTCTCCCCAGAGTTAGACCTCGGCTGAGATCCTCTAGATGAATTGCTATTAGTATTAGATTTGCAGGGCCAGACTGCGATAATGTCCTGTAGAAGTAGATTTTGAGGGCCAGACTGCGATAATGTCCTGTAGAAGTGAACACTTCCAAATATTAGCCAGTGCCGCATTTGGGACTCCTAGGCATCTGGCATCATCCTTAAGTTTATTTAGCCGATACTGATACTGTGGGGACGAAGGATAGGACCTTCCGGAATGTTGGTTGTTAGATTGATTGTTTGGGTTCCTATTTGATCCCTTTTGATTTCTTGTTTGCCAGTCACCCCGTGATTTCTCCTGTTGAATAGGAGGAGGTGGTTTCTGAGGTGACCCAGCAGTCGCTCCAGTATAGTAAAACCTATTTTGCCTGCTTCTGAGAGTCCTTCGGGAGTTCCTAAAGTCACCGGATTCCTTGGTGGAAACCAGTAACTGCCTCATCAGTTCATCCCATGTAATTTGTAGGGTTCCTCCCTTGATTCTTCTCCGTAATTCTGAGGCCGTATTTCTAACCTCCTGAGGGAGTCCTCTAATTAGGGTGCCTATTCTTTCTGCTTTTACTCTACAATTCAGAGGGCTGTTATGCTCTCTGACCAATTCACGGTCATAAATCATTTGTAATGCAGCAGCTCTGTGGACATTGTCCGTAACATCAGAGTAGCTCCCCCACAGGATAGCTGGTTTCCCTCTGCAAAGGGATTCAGTTTCACCAACGCAATAAGCTGCACGTTGGGTCAGAGACCAAGGGTGATCTTGGTTCCCCGTTGTTCATATAATTCCAGGCCCCCAACTTCCCCTAGCCTTGTATTCAGTCAGTAAAATTTCATCACCTCCGGTAAGGGAGACTCGCATAACATATTCAGCCTCAGTTTCAGTTGGAAGCTTGCTAAACAATTGCTTTAACTTCACCAGGTCCATAGCAGTATATGGTTTGTCCCTGGTCTCTGTATCTGCCTGGGCAGCACCTCCTCTCTGCACAGAGACAGACGTCCTAACAGGACGCAGTGGTTTCTGTTCTACCCCCACTGGCGTCATTTTCTGCACTACCTCCTCTTCTAGGAGCTCCTGAGAAGGGCCTAGACTGTGTCTCACTAACACATATTGGGTAGTAGTCGGGGAAGATATAACCTCCTCCTGTTTTACCTCTCAAGGAAGTTGCGGAGGCAACTTTTACTTTCGATTTCCAGAATCGTCCAGAATGTTTGTGCCCCGACCCCATGAGGGGAGGGGGAAATGCCCGACCTTTATTGCCAGATCAGAAGGCAAAAAGGAAAAAAAAATGGTTTGTCACAGTGCTTCTCTGAGCTTTTGCTTAAAGTGACAGTGCAGCTTCTGCTGCCGGAGGCTTTGCTGAGCCCTGCGAGCCGACATTTTGACTGGGGACTACATTACCCAGAAGGCTGCAGTTACCCAGAAGGTCCTGGAACTTCCATGTGGCCATTTTGGTTGCCTAAAACTACAGGTCCTATCATCCTCTGACTTCTGGTGGATGCCATCTTAAAGACTGGTAATTTT
>NW_008622507.1:20949-27628 GCF_000691845.1 Merops nubicus | reverse complement strand
TATATATATATATAAAATGATCTGTCACTGTCTTCAGTTATTTCTAACCATAAATCTAAGACCAACTTCAAGGTCCAGAGTGATGTTTGTATAGCTGGCATTTATCTTCACTTTAATAAAGGGTGTATCATAGTTCTTAAATTTGTATCACTGTTATTTTAGTTAATTTTCATTTTTAATCTTTAAATCTTCAAAAGAATAAGAAATGCATTTTAATGAGAGATATTTTAGAATGTGATGTAAATGACAAGTGATGGTTCTGTATCACTAAAAGCCTCTCTCATCCCTATTATCTGCTGAATTGCTGTGACTGAACAACAGTGTACTACCACAGAAATAATACTGACATATAACTTCATTGATCCATTAATAATGTAGACATGTAGATCATATTCTCATCCCTATTGAAGTTTATAATGCTAACTTAGGGGTATTATAAGTCTGGATTTGTTGGGTTTTTTTCATAATAATTTAATAATACATTGTTGAAATCTAGTCTTACTGGGAAAATGCTTGCAAAAAATCCAACAAAATAAACATGTAGGTTCTTTTAGGAAAAAGACATAAGACTTGGCTGCATGTTAATTTGAAACCCATCATTGCTACAGTTACAGTTCTGAGATTTGAAAGTAGCAACAATTGGCTAATTTCAGCTAATAACAATCCCCCCGACCTTTTAAGGGATCCAATCCAGAAACTGCACATTAGTTCATGATTGATGCTCCTTTATGTTGTTCGCTGTGACTTTATCTGACTTTTCTGAATGATTTTATGTAGTATGAGGAAGAATGAAGCTTAACTCATTTCAGTGTATCAAGAGAAGAGTCCTAGAAGCTAAACAAGAAACCCTAAAGAAATATCTGCTTTTGCTATTTGAAAGCTCATAGACAAAAATGCCATTAATTTACTGATATTTGGAAGAGGTATTCTTTTGCTACTGAGCAAACATTTTAAGTAGAGTGATGGCTAAGAGGTTGCAGTGCTCAGTTTGATGTGGAGGTGCATTTAAGCCTGCATTGGGAAGACAACTGTATAATTAGTTTACTGCTGAAGTTCCAAATTATATATATGTATTGCTAAAATGAATACTGTAGGCATATTCACAAATTGCTGTGCCTTGGGTAGTTCTTATTTACAGTCTGTGGCCACTACAATAATTTATTACAGTTTTTATGTATGTTTAATATTTCTAATTACCTAATTAAAGAAAAAAAAAAAAACAAAAAACAAAACAAAACAACAAACTGAAACAAACACAACTCCCCTCTCCAAATGAAAACCCAAACCAACAAAACCAAAACCAACAAAAAAACAACTTTATTTCATAAATTTTGAAATGGTATATGTTTCAAGGGCAGGAAGAAAAGGGAAAGAAGAGCCACAATTCATGTTCTTGAGAAATTATTTTTTTTAAATAAATTTCTAAAATGCATACAGTTTTCTATTTAAGATTAATATCTTTGTGAGCACTCTGTCTTTCTGTTTACATCTTCCAGCTGTTTTAGTGATGCACATAGCAAAATCAGCTCATTCATGAATGTGTAGCTAGCACACCTTCTTCCTTATCTCTTGACATTCTTCCTGAAAGATTATTCCATCTTCTTCTGTGTATGAATACATATGTATTTCATATGTATTCATAAGTAATTTTATAAGTAACCTTATGAAAATGGTAATTTCCCTAGTAATAACCAACAGAGAAGTGGAATACTTTTTGTCTAATACTGTCTTTGCAAAACAATTTTCTTCATGAGACTTCTCTTTAAAGAGTTTATACAGTGGTCATACATAATTTATTACTTATATAAATGTTTTGAAAAGACATGTTTAATAAGAAATTATTAAAACTTTGATTGCCTCTCTTGCCATTTTAATATCCAGAACATGTTACAATAAATAGTGGTTTTATTCTCACTTATCATCGTAGAATTTCTCTTTCATGGTATACACCTTGCCCACCTTAAGGTGCCTGTCTCTGTCTGCTGTTTTTGTCTTTGTGGTGGTTGGCAAAGGCTGCAGGTCTGCTATAGGTCAGGCAGTGGGGATGAGTGAGCTTGCTCTATTCTGTGTCTTAGCCAACAGTTAATTTCCTGATGCATTCAAGACCCTTAAAATGTAAATTTCTATGTGTACTTGAAGCAGAAATGCAAATTCTGTGAATGCTCTGGTTAAGGTACAGGGGGAGATAAAACACATTGCATGAGTGGTTTTAATACACACAAAACTAACTTCTGTTGGCTTCATTTCCTAGATAAGGAATCACATAGCGTATTCAGTTCCTGGTTGACAATGATTGGTTCCCTTTTCCTGTCCTTTCACTGTATTCAAAATAATGACATGTAACCAGATATTTGATTCAAAACCACCCTGTACTTAGCATAGATAAATATTAATTATTAAGTCACATTTTTGACAGTTGTATATTATCTCTATATAGTATCTATTAGTAGTACATGTATCAACCGAGAAGTTCTACTTTCTTTTATGTTGTTATTTTTCTTTCCATGCTGGTAATGTATTCAGACTTGTTTATTTGTCATTCCCTTTTTCTTTCTAGTTTTGTTTCCTCTCTTTTAATTCGCTGTTTGCTCAGACACATTTTTTCTCCCTCCGTTTTTTGTCATCTAGATCACCATCTTTCCTTCCACCTTGTCAATTTTCTCCATGCTTTATTCCACATTTCTGTTTCTTAAACTTCTGTAGTGTGGGTGTCAGGGGAATAGGATCTGTTGCTGCTCCCTGAGCAAAGATTAAATCCTCAGCTGGGTACAACTGGAAAATGTGCTTTGTGCTGCATGGTCAAAAATTGTACCCAAGTCAGGATGGGAGAGAACATGAGAGAATGTTACCCAAAATCAATTGCCTGCAGTTGTCTCCTGTTGTTAAAGATGCAAGAACCAGAAGGGAAGGCACTGTTTGAGGAGGAATGTCGGATGACCAGGAGCCAGCTGACCAGTGTCAGGTGGCAGCTGGAGTGGGGCTGCCCCATGGAAGAAGATGTGGCAGGAGCTGTGGGCACTGTAGAGCTGGCAGGGCAATAGTCTCCCTGGTGTGGTGTCCTCCTGAAGCATCCTTTTGCGGCTGGGCTTGGGACAAGGACAGGACTCTGCCACTGCCCAACATTCATCAGGCCAGACAGGGTGCGGATTCAGGTCCAAGGCAGCCTGGAGACCCAGTCAGGGCAAGACACGGGCTGGGAGTGGGTCTGGGCA
Organism: Merops nubicus; assembly: GCF_000691845.1. Classification (NCBI taxonomy): domain Eukaryota; kingdom Metazoa; phylum Chordata; class Aves; order Coraciiformes; family Meropidae; genus Merops; species Merops nubicus. The sequence continues at coordinate 24,416 of NW_008622507.1, read as the reverse complement.
CGGAGCTTCCTGCAGCATAACTCAGGCAGGGACTGATGACCATGGTGGTGCCCTTGGCCACGTGACATTCAGAGCTGTTACTGTTTTGTCCTTCAGAAATTACACTTACATTGCAAGTTCCTTGGAGGCAGCATCAGAGCCTATTACATACCAGTGAAAATTTTGGTTTGGCATAAATATATATATATGCTATTTTTCTGGCCTCTGATGTTCATATATTTCAAAAATGTTGTGGTACAAGTGCTAAAATGAAGTAATTGAAGAATTCCAGGGAGTTTGATATAATGAAATATCTTTCTTTCAAATGCCTTTCCTTGTCTGAAATAATCTGCATAGATGTCTCCTGTTATCTTTTGTTGTTGTTGTTGTTTTTGTTTTGTTTGTTTGTTTGTTCGTGCTTTTGTTTTTGTTTTTTTTGTAACTGCTAATAGCTACTTACTTTGTTTTTTTATGCTCTTGAAAACTCATTTTATATCTTCATGAGACAGGGTCCTGACTGAAAACTGTAGTCCTGGTAGTATTAACAAGTGCTGTGTGTTTATTTGTGTTACTTGTAATGGTTAGTGTCTATATGAGTGACTTGTATTTCATTAAAAATTAGCAGAATTGTTGCATGAATTGCCCTCTATCTAAAAATTAAAAGTAGGATCATGCAAGAAAGCAATGTTACATAGTTGTAACACTATGTAGGCCAAAGTCTGACTCTGGGGAGATTGTTATCACACTTTTCTTTCTTTCCAGTTTCCATTTTTCCTTTTTGTCAGACATAGAACAAAGAAAACAGATAACCAATAACTTTGTGTCCAATTTTGACTAACTCACATTGATGGGAATTTCTAAGTTAGATGGAAGTAAATTAGGTTGTCATATGGAAGAGTAGGCATATTTGTGAACAGTACTATGTAGGAGTCATGTAACAGAAATTATTCAATGCAGCAAAATATTTAATGAATATTTCCTGTGGGAGTGCAAATATGCTTAAAAAGGAGTTGCTGTTTATTTAGGGCAGAGAATACCCTGGAGCTTGCGCTTCAGTGTGATACCCTTCCTGAAAGCAGCAATGTTTGGGCTGTGGTTTGGTTTAGAAGCATGTACAGATGCAGAAAAGTTTGGTTTGTAGTATAACCTCTGACAAACTTGTGGCTTCACTTTCCAGCTCTCTTATCTTATGTATCTTTGGCCACACATAGCTAACCACAGTGCCTAAAGTTCATAAAACATTTGTGGGCTTTGGTGTGGAAACAGTGTATAAATTAATTGTTTGGGTTTTTTTTTTTTAGATTTGTGCCAATATGAATGTAGCTGTTGATTTTTAATTGCTTGTTTTCTTTTGGCCACAGGCTGACTGAGTGGGCTGGACTTCACTGGAAGGAGCTGTTTTGCTGGAGAAGTGGAATAACTGCAGGAATAATGTACTGGGAGGTGCTGTGAGTTACCAGGATTAAGTCAACAAAGAAGTCTGGGATGGGCCTTAGAGGCAAATATTCACGTGTTTCTTCTGTCATTGGGATTTGTATACGGCCAGTCAGCTGAGGCAACTATTACACATCAGTTTTTGGTTTTTCGCTGCCTGAACAGGGTTAAGTTTTCCCTCACTTCATCTTTTTTTGACTACTTCATTATTTTATTGGTTTTCATTTTCCTTGACTGATAAATTTTCTCCTGGCTGTGGAAAAAAGAGCCTTGCTGATGTTGTTTTAAATAATGTCGAAACCAATGGGACTCCTATGGCTGCCTTTGATCTTCACCCCAGTGTGTGTCATGCTGAATTCTAATTTCCTCCTGTGGATAACTGCACTGGCTATAAGATTTACTCTCATTGATGGCCAAGCACAATATCCAGTTGTGACCACGAATTATGGCAAAATACGTGGCTTAAGAACACCTTTGCCTAATGAGATCCTGGGTCCGGTGGAGCAGTACCTGGGTGTTCCCTATGCCTCCCCTCCGACGGGAGAAAGGCGATTCCAGCCCCCCGAGCCGCCCTCCTCGTGGACGGGTGTCCGCAACGCCACGCAGTTTGCCGCCGTCTGCCCACAGTACCTGGATGAGAGGTCACTCCTCAACGACATGCTGCCAGTCTGGTTCACAGCCAATCTGGATACTGTGGTGACATATGTTCAAGATCAAAACGAAGACTGTCTGTACTTGAATATCTACGTGCCCACAGAGGATGGTAAGTACTCTGAGGACCACCCCGCAGTGCACTGACCAGTCCTGGACACGAGTAGTAGCCAGGTCTTTGAGCATCTTGCTCAGTTTCCTTCATGTTTTATCTGTGGAAGTGGAACATCCTTCTGAACATGCATTATAAGTCATACTTAGTAAGCTGGACATGCTTGCTTGGATTGTCTCTCATGTTTCAGTGTAACACCAAACCACAATTTATATTTGCAGGCAGTGACCAGCTTGTGTGAGTCAGCCTGACGTTTACATCTGAACTAAGATGAGCATCATTCACGAGAGGAAATTGGAAATAAACATTAACCGGAAGTAATATATTTATTTTCCCATGCATGAATGGCACAAATACTGCCATACACTAATTTTTAAAGAGAATCTCTCCCCTTTTTTTTTTAGTTTTACTATAAAACCTCTGAGCCTACTGTTAACTCATCTTGATTTTAATAGATAATAGAAAATTGTTATAGTAGTGTAGTCTGCGTTTATTTTTCTAGGATTGTTACCTATGAAACTTTTTAGTCCAACTTATTTTTCTTCATTTAAAAAAATTAAAATGAAGCAAGCAGGATTTTATTATGCAGAGATGAATAAGTAGCCTTAAACTTTCATGTGTTTTTGGCAGTCCTTTCTCGAGAAAGCTACTTTAAACCACCTCCTACGCACAAAAAGGATGAAAGCAGTTGGTAACACACAACTGGTATTGATGCTTCCACAACACAACTGGTAACACACAATTGGTATTCCTTCCTACAGACAAGAAGACCTGCCTTTTCATTCAGGCTCCAAATGAGTTAAGTTTATTCTGTATCACTAGGTAATAAAAAATTCTACTGGCAATTATATTTAATATTCTGTTAAAAGCCAGTTCTTTCAGCCACTTACAATGTAGTTACCGATGCATAACGTGACAGATTTCTCCCAGATATGCAAATTTCTTCACTGTAGCTGAGGGTTTGATTTGCATAACCAAGGCATTGTTATTTCTCAGTAACCATACTCTAAATATGCAAATTTTGTACTTTGATTATTATAATCCTTCTGCCTTGATTAGCTTCTTTACTTGGAATTTCCAAGCTGTTTGCCAGCAATAAATATACCACCTTCTTTTCCTGTTCTCATCAGCTGAAGCAAAAACTTGAAAGCTAAAAATAAAGGGGTAAGGTTTGGGAATACTGGGAGCTCTGCAAACAGAAATAGTACCAATCTGCTTAAAGAAAAATGCTCTGAAGGACAAGCTGTGTCTATGGGGGCTCCATGCCCCATATGTGTGTGTGTGTGTGTGT
>NW_008622507.1:0-20937 GCF_000691845.1 Merops nubicus | reverse complement strand
CACTCAGCTCTTTCCCTCTTCCAGTCTCATTGCACTGCATCTCACTCCTTGGGTAATAACAGAGGTAATTCTTTCCCAAATTTGTTTATGTTCTGGATTTCATCCTGCAGCTTTTAATTAGTCACTAGGGTAAGCTTGCCCTGAGAAAGCATTTCAGGTTAAGATTATATTTGTTCTCACTGAAGGAATATTAACTCTACTAACTCAGTCTTGTTTTAAAGCCCAGTGTTAATAAATCCATATATTTCTTTAGTCTAATAATAAGAATTTTCATCCATTAACAAAGGAACACACAAAATTAGACATGGAAAGATATATACATACCAATGTCTAGGAAAATAATATTTGATATCAATGGATAGTAATAAAATATTGTGTGATGAATGACTAACAATCTATAAAATTCCTCATCTTGCATGTAATAGCTAATGACATTTGCTATTAGATAAAATATACAGAGGACGGATAAATTTAATTGTAGACCTTTCTGTCCACTTAATTCTGCAAAAAGTGTTTTACTCTTCCTCCTGATTTTAGATTTATTATTTAGACTAAATAGCACACAAATTGAATGTATTTTCTGTTATATATCCTCTCCAAAAAATAAACTCATGCGTAAAAGAGTGGGTAGCTGAATAAAGAGTATTGGTGTCAGTGATGAGCTGAAGGCAAGCTTATCCCTGTACACTATGACAAGCATTTTGAACAGGCTCTAATGGGGAACGAGAAACTTAAGAATTAATACATGGAGTACATGATGTTTTAACTGTATATTTTATACCTTAACACTAGTTAAATATAACTCAGTGTGGCTTTTTTTTGGTGAGGAAAATATATAAGCCTTCCACTCATAAGAGAACTGACCTACAAGTCGTGTCTCTGAAGTTAGTGTGTCTCCAAACCATACTAAATATAAATAGCCTTAATTGTAGTCCATACAATCTGATTAAACATATTATGCTTCATTATATGAGTCTTAGTTGACAAAAATAAACTTAAGTTGTTATGGAGACAGACCATTAAATTAGTTATTGAAGCAAGATTTTGAAGTGGGTGATTTTTGAGTTAAATTCACATTTTCAATTCTTTCTCAAGTACAGATTTATTTAAAAAGAGCTTTGAAACCATTTCACACCTGGAATAAAAGGTAGATGGAATCATCTAAACCTAATTAATATTTTCACTATAAAATTTAATCTGAATGATTTTATGCTATTTTTTTAAAAAAAACTTCCGTGAAAAGAATTGATGAACAACTCTAATGAGTTAGCTGTGCTTACATGCAGTGCATACTTCAAAACAATTCTAGTGAACAACTAATCAAAATACAGCGTTGGTTTGGTGGGGGCTTTTTGTGTATTGTTGGTTGGGGTCTTTTTTGTATTGTATAGCATGACCTGTTTCTTTTCACTTGTGTGGTTTGGTCAAAGGGAAACAAATTTTGATCACGTACTTTGAATAAAGAATTGAAGAATAAGTGCACACATGCATTTATCTGATTTCAGAATTGCTTCACTGGAATTCTGCCAGTATAAACTAATGGAAATAAGGGTAGAATATAGTCCCCTTAAATGGGTAGCTAAGATTGTTTATTTATAACGAAATAGTTAGAAACGTTGCTGCTTCTGTCTGAAGTACAATGAAATTAAATGACATAAAATTCTATAGTTCCTTAAAATAGTTTGAGTATCTGGGTAAAGAAATTAAAATGCCCTATTACATAGTTTCTGTCTGTATTAGTCATAGCCTTTCTTCTGACCCGTAAAATTCTGTATTTCAAATGTCAAATAGTGGCAGAATCCTGTCATATTAAAATATTCTTGCAAAGCAAAAAAATATCTTTGTTTTTAGAAGCTTTTTCCTTCATTTTAGGTAAAAATATTATTTATGATAGAAATTGAAATACTTACCTAACAGAATATTTCTGCAATTCTGTCCATGTGGATTTTTATTCTTTTGCTGTTGTTCACTGGACTAATGGTTTCTATTGACACTTTCCTTAGAGTGACATAATATTTAAGAGAATCTAGAGTAACTGGAGAATTTCAGTGTTTGTTTTCCTATGCCTTTGGAAGGGAAAGAATTGTGAACACTATAATCCACTGAGATTTTTTTCCAATAATAATTATAAATGATAATGCGATTATTTTAAAGATACATGTTGCAAGCAGTAAAGATAAATTTTAGCGAGCTGCTTTTATTTTGTATGTCAAACCTATAATCATAGGAAATTACTCAGAACAGAAACAAAATATTTATAGTAAAATTACCATTTTATCCATATTGCTTTCTAAACAATTGGCTTGGTCTTCAGAATAATTTGTATGGTTTTATATTGTCTTGTCTGCTCTTCCAGTTACTATATACTGTAATTTTCCACAAGAATACTTGAATATCAGTTTTGAGGAGGTCATCTAGGGAAATGATATTGAGGACAGTCTGTTTATTATAACTTCAGTCTGAATATGGGTTTATCTACAGTGGAAATGCTAGATTGAAGAGGACACAGACTGTTAATCGGCTGTGCTTAATCCCTGGCCTTTATCATTTGAATCTGTGGATGCTGAAGGAGATTGCTAACTCTTATCATAAATGGAGGGAACAAAAAAAAAAAAAAAAAAAAAAAACACCAGAAAATAAACAGAAAAGAACCTTAATTTGGATATCTTTCATGATAAACTTCAAAACTGCATTAATAGCAAGGAAAGATTAAAAAAAAAAAAAAAGAATCAATCTGGTTTTGTTTGCTTATTTAAAACCTGCTCTGTTCAGATCAAAACAGAAAAAAAAATACTTTCTATTTTCTTTTCATGATCAATAATAAGTGTATGTACTTTATTTATTTTAGTATATAGATAGAGGGTACATTTTATGCAAGCAGGTAGATATTCAGCCACTGTATATCTGTTAGGGGTTAACTAATGACATGTTCAGTATCTTCAGAGGTTTGCTCACAAAAAAAGCTCTATGAGCTCTTGTCTCATTTACATCATAATAAATACAGCTGAAAGGACAAAAGGTGATAGGCCATGATGCTTGCTAAGGCTGAATGGGTAGGTTGTAATTTTTTCTTTCAGTTAGGAAAACTGAGAATATTGTCCAGGACTAGTGGTATATTTAAGTGTGGACTACCAAGAAGAAAATGTCTTAGGCAAGAGCAGAGATAAGAGTTTTATTTCTATGGGCGGTGATGTGAAGGAAAGGTACCTGCATCATTAGACTCTGTGTCTGTTTGACTAAGAAATAAAGAAACTAAAAACTTAAAGCTGATAAAGAAGATGTGCCTTATGTGATTTCTGTAGCTTACATACTGTGCCACTTTCTCACATTAGTCAGCTTAGTATATAACTGTTAACAGCCATCTCCTTGTCATTGCTGCTGAGTTTCAGTGTCTGTTTATCTTGGAAGAAAGTCTTTTTATCCAAATAATACTGATAAAACTTAACTGATAATTGATTTTTTTCCCCCTTTTTTATAGTGATAGTAGAAAGATGAGTCATATATTTTTAATTATTTGATGACATGCAATAAAAAAGCGCAAGCTATTCAATGGCTTCTTTAATATGAGAAGTAAGGGTCCATACATAAAAACAATAAACAGAGTACAGGACAGTTACAATGCTGTGCCACATTATTTTTGTTGAGTTTTTACTTGTTGATAATAGTAACTTTTATTTTCTAAATAAAGCTGAATTTCTACACAGTAGATTCTCTTAAACTGTATGTGATTTCAAGTAAATGCATATCTGATATTTGTCTGATAATCGCAAAATGGTAATTTTTCTATTATTTCTTAATTACTTTTGTAAATTTAGGTAGCTCCTGAAGAAACCAAATCCAGGATTTATCTATATTAACTTCAACAAATTAATATTCCAATATCTCTTGTTTACATGTTTATAGTTTTGATTCTTATTCAAAATCTTTATTTTGTGTTTCTTAAACTCAGTTGTAATTTGCGTAATTGGTATGGGAACATAGAGTTTTGCTTCTGGTGTTTGAAGTGTTTTTAAAAGCAAATTAAATTTAGTTATTTTTAAAAAGTATTTAAAATCTGTTTTAAAACATTTAGGAGTTTTTTTTTTTTTAAAATCAGATGGTAATGCTTTACACTTTCATATTGCAATAATGTTTTTTTCTGAGATAAAACAGAATATAAGAAGAGTTTATTTTCAGTTTCAGGATTGTCACAGGTTTTTATTTTTTCCAGTGACTGGTTTATTTTTTACTTCCACGCTTTCAGTCAATTCCTTGTCTTCTTTGGAAATATTCAAATTCATTATTATAATTCTCTTGTTATTTAAATACATTTTAGTTTATACTTCACAAAAATTATACGCAGTAAGACATAGACTTTTGTAAAATGCTTTCATCGCTTTCCAAAGTGGGACAGATTAGTAGTAGGTAACAATTACAGTACTAAGTGATAATGTTAGAGATATTGCGTATAATCCCTGTTGAACATAAACATAAACTTTTTAGTTTCTGAGAGAAAATTTCTTTCTTATATAGAAGATAAACTCCCTGTTGTGTCAGAGCACCTCAAGCCAATTCTTTCACTGTTAGGGTCCAGTATATTCCCTCCTAATCCAGAAATGTTGCAGCATCTGTGAGAAACAAGGCAGCATATGCCTGCCTACCCTCTGCCTACCAGGATAAAGCTGTGGGTAATCCAGGCCAGTATTTTACATTCTTGCTTTTAACAGTCACAAATACCTTCTGACACCAAAGAACAGGACTCTAATCTAGATGAAATAAAGTTCTTAAATCCTTAGAGCTAAATTCCGCTTTAGTTGCTGATTTCAGAATGCTGTCCTTCCCTCCATGAGTTGCCCATTCCACAGGCACTTTACAGGATTGCACCCAAATGGCCTTTTCAGGGATTGATAGGCACTGAAGCCTAGCGAGAGGACTCAGCATTCAATATGACATTATCTTATCTGAGCAGGATTTTCGGCACGGTTTCCTAAAGTCTTATCATTGTCTTATATTGAAAAACCAACTACAGCAGTGCAAAAAATTTTAAAACACAATGAATTAATGTTTCTTCCACGAAGACAAATCAGTGTTATCATCCTTTTAGTCAAAGAAGTGTGCCTTTGGAGTTGTGCAGGCTGTGCCGTTTTGCCTCAGTGATGCAAAACAAACAGTCTTTAGTCATGTGGGTCACGAGGCGGATCAGATAGGTAATTTTACTTCATTCTGCCTGTTGACTCCTGCTTGTCTCTTCAGGATGTTTTGTGGGTTTTTTGGGGTTTTTTTTGGTGTCTTGGATTTTGGTTGGTTCGTTTTTTCTTCTTCAAATGTCGTTTTCCTCTGCTTTCCTGCAAAACATATTTGTACGCCGCTGCTTTTCACTCTGTGTCTTCATGCTTTCTGACAAAACACAAATCAACATGACACTGAGCCGGTGCCTCTGTCCCGAGGCAGTGCAGCGGGTCCTCGGAGGAGTTCTGCATGGGGAATAGGGTGGAATATGCTCAGATCATAGCAGTATAGTGGCTGCAGCATTTCTATTAGCTTTGATTTCATGTTAAGGCTTTGTGAACTCATTGCTCTTCCTTCAGGTATTTTGTGCATCAATCAGGAAGTTTTGAAAGTTGTCTCTCTTTGTTCAAATTTGGTTCAATTTCCCTTACTTAGCACATTAATTACAACTTCAGTTAAATTGACACTTGCTGAGTAGCTGAACTAACTCACAAGGCTCATAAATCAGTCTCTGCATCTGTGGAAATACTTAAAGCAATTGTCACTGCATCAACATAGGTAGTGTGTGAACCAAGGAAATCCGCAGATCTGTTCTGGAAGTGTTTTTGGTATTTACGAAATAAATTGACAGAATTTTGAAATAAAACAAATGCTTACTATTTGCTCCTCAGAATTCTTGACAAAACTGAAAAGAGGGCAAAAATTTCTCCTGAGTACAATAGCCTTTGGCACAGTACTTTGATTTGTCATCCATTTTAAAGTGAAAGAATATCTACAGCATTCAAGTCTTTATGTCAGTGCTTCTTGCTTACAATTCCAGATAAAATTCTCAGAATGGCATATAATCAATTATGTATGCTCACATTTTGTGATAGCATTAGTTAAATGTATTAGTTGTTATCCAAATAGAAAAAAAGAAAATAATGTTAAAGATAGCATATTTAATTTGTCTTTGTGATATTATCATCATCTGAGGGAATATGGATGAATTTATATTCTTAGACTTTAGGGCTTGTTTAATCTGGACGTTGCTTCTGGTACCCAAAGAGACTAACAATAAGAAATACTTATTATAAAACTGTGAAAATGGTCTAATGCTTACAGCTATCTGGTGCTGATGTGTTAAAAATCCATTACAGAAACGTTATAATAAAAGGAAAATTTGTCTTTTACACTTCTTGCTGTAGGCAAACTTGTAGTGAAGAATAAATTTACTTGCAATGCTAAGCCAAGTTCCTACACTATATGTAGGGAATTTTAGTCACAAATAGAATTTCATTCCAAAATGCTTATTATTGCTGGGTTGTTGTTAAATGGATTTTTAATTGAGCGGGTGTGACATATTTAATCTAATGGAGAGAAATTACTTTGTGCTGACTCAAATGACTATGCGATTAATCACTGGTAATGTTTACAAGCCATCATATTGGAAATCATGGACACATTGTCTGATGTATTAAATATGCAGTAGGGCAAATGAAAACCCAATCCAAATATATGCATTTCATCCTCTTACAAATAAATTAGAATGAAATTATCTTTTATGTGGTATTTTTACTGTGGTTAGGAAATTTCAAATAATAATTCTATGTTTGTAATGCTGCCCCAATGGTTGTGCTTTCACTTGCTATTCGTGCTTTATTCAGCCAGCAGAGGGGGCACAAGTTGCCAGCAAACTGATTTTTTTCTGTCCCGGCATCACTGAAAGGGTCACAAATGATGCTGGTGAGTACAGTAGTGAAACATGCAAACAGGTGCTGGTTTGTGCCCTTGAAACAGATAGGAGGGGATTCTATCCACCTTTTCCAAGCTGAAAATTAATAACACTGTGAGTGTTGGTTTTATTTTTGTGGATTGAGGATTTGTACATGGAATAAAAACTATCCAAGCAAAACATGCCCTCACAGTAACAAACTTACAAAGAAACATATTTATTATTATAAAATAAAAAAAAAAGTTTAGATGAGAAGATGCTGGGAATGCACCAGTTTGTAATTGAATAGCAAATAATAATACTGGCTTCAAAATCCTGCAAGGCATTTAATGCAGAATTGATTCCAAAGTAGAGCATTCGATCTGTCCAGTTATGGTGAGTTAGTAGAAATAGTCCTACATAAAAAGGAAGAATTTTGTCCTTCTAATGTATAATCTTAACTTCGAGGCAGATTTGTTTTTCTTCAGTGAATGCCATTGACTCTAGTTTCTGCATTACAGTAATGCAACTGAATCATGCAAAATACTAAATGTGTTTTGCATCCTGGTATTAAACTGAGGCAGAAATGATAGGTGTGCTGAAGGTTCATCCTCACTGACAGTACAGAGTGTTTAAAGTTTTTACTGTCATCACGTTGGAATTAACAATCTAACTGAGCTGCTTTAAGTCATCCATCGTGCCAAACTGCACAAATTTTGAAGGGGTTCCTCTTCAAAATACCTTGCGCCCTTGATTCAGAAGGGCTGGGTACATTCATGGTCTTGCTGATTTGGGATGCTTTTATCATCAGGACTCCCTCTACCCTAAATAAAAGACCTTGTGCTGACTTCAGGGAATAGGTGCAATAGGCTGAGCTGCGGTAGGTATCTAAGGGGGGTCCTTGGGACTTAAATCAAATCAGATGTTTACTGAGATGATGGGTAAAACCATCCATATGGAATAATTGCTATGTTTTGTCACTAACAATTACCTCAAAGTGTATTTAAGTCAAAGAAAATTATACAAGCGTTGTACAGCAGAGAGCAGCTTAGTCTGACAGTCTCTCAGTGGAAATATTTTATTGAAAACAGATTGAAGAAAGGACTGAATACAAATAAATGCAGAAACATTAAAAAAAAGGGAAGACATTCTAAAAATCATGCTGGAAGGTTTATTCTTTATTTTCATTTCCAAGGGTTTATCTATAATGTCTTCAGTCTTATTCCTAGAACTAAACCATAGTAGATGGATTAAGTAAATTTTTATTATGAACTGTAGCCATTTTTGCAATAAATTGCTGATTGATGTTCATATTTCTTTTCTCCTTGTTCAGTTGCTCTGTTCCTTGTAGACACTTATTTTTACTGACTTTCTCACTACCTCTTCGCTTGTGTTACAAGTGAATACTTTTGCTCACTTTACAACTGAATACCATAAAACGGATGATGCCTCAGTTTCAATTTCCACAAAAGGTATTACCCACATATTCCTCTTATCTTTTTTTTTTTTTTTTTTTGAACCGAGGTTACACACAAGAAGCAGCAAAAGGTGAGGAAACATCCACTATGGCTCTTAAACAAGTTTTGGAAGCGAGGCAAATGACAAATAGGTGGACCAGAAAATAAGCTATGACATGAAAGGATCTGGTGAAGAAAGGAAGCTTTATGTCTTAGTCCTTCCCTAGTGAACTCCTTCAGTGGGCTACTCAGCTATGCCTGGGGAGCTGCATTTGGGCTGTAGGGTAGGACATCTAAGAAGCCAGTGAAATATCTCCATCACGTAACATCTATCTTGCTTTAGTTCAACCAGTCATTTTCAGCTTTTAGTACCTTTGAAAATGTGGCCTATAATACTTAAGATAGCTTTCTATTTTTCTTAAATATATGAAGTTAGTAAGTAGTGATGAGTTTAGAAAACACCAGCATATATGAGGGCTTTAAAATATTATGATATTAATAGTTGATGACATTTGTGACAGCTGCTTCCAGATGTGTTATTTCTTGCTATCATATCAAACTTCTAGATGCTTGCTGTTTTATCATGCTTGTTTTGCATATCTAATACAGTAAATCAGGATGGCTTACTGTTGGGATTATTAACTGACTTCTTTCAAAATCCAGATAAACAGCTTTTGAATTTGGTTGTCTATATTAGTTTTTTTTCTCCTGTGATCTTTTTCCTGCTTTGCCTCAACAGAAATGTTAAGATAGTCACCATTAGTTCCTAAAACTAGATCATAAACCTCTTATTTCTGCAGTTTAAGTAGAGCTAGTTTAAAGTGCATTTTTGCTCATGAGGTATTTAGTGAATATGTTGTATTACTGCAAGCAAGCTCTTTTATTATTTTTTTTTGTGGTTTTCTGACTTATTCTATTTCTTTTGTAAGCATTAGTTTGGACCATAAACACCTAGTAATTTACCTTCCAATCTCTCCATTACTTGTATAGATGTATTACAGATTTCTTTAATATGGAGATGTGAAGCAAAATTGCCCAGTTGTTGTGTTTTTGTTTTTGTTTTTTTTTTTTTTTTTAAATTACCAAGAGAATTGTATTGCTTAGGTACATTGAGACCGAGGTTGTTTGAGGCCATTTTTTAAGAGAGATAGATTTATTTGCTGCCTTTGTGCCTTAGTTATCCATTTAGAAAGTGAGTACCATACTCATTTTCTCTGATTTGGGTTAGAAACCTCTGCAAGGAAGAAATGCCTGTGAGTGATAAAAGGCTCAAGTTATTTCCTGTAAGCTTACAGTCTAAAAGACTACATTCTTACTTTTATTTGTGTGCATAGTTTTTTTCCAGTCTCTTGTTCCTCTCTGTGGCCCTTTTATTGTCAGCACTTTGCATATCATTGCATCGTATTGTAACCCCTAAGCAAAACTCTGGAAGGTCCAAAGGGCAGTATATTTGAGGGCTACTGTACCATGATGATTTCGAAGAATTCAGTAAAAGGGTTTAAAACTAGGGCATCTCTAAGATTATTTGACTCATTTACTGATAGAAGAGTGAAGCCTTGCTATCAAAGTTTACATTTAATTCTTTACTCTCAATCTTCACAATGTAGAGTCAGAAATTAGATGGCAGATACAAAGAAGCTGCCGGTGTAATGTATGTAAACTCAGAAGGGATCAGATAAATTACTGATGAATGAAACAGAAGCTGTTACTGACATTTACTGTGACACATAGTTAATAGGTTTCTCTCATAAAGCTTACCAAAAGCATGAAGTCAGAAATGGATTTTGGAAGAAAGAGTGCTGTTTGCAGATGCAGCATAATGGCTTGGAGTGTTTCTGTAAGTCCTTTAATTTTCTTCATTATCTCACAACTAATAAAGAAATTACTCCTGAGTACAATATGAAGTGTTTGCTCTAGCAGATCTGCCAACTGGCTGTGACCTAGTTGGCATAACCCTTGTAGATTGTTCTGAAATTAATACTTCACATGACCTATAAACACCCTCCTGAGACTGGACCTGATGGGATATGCACTTGTGTGATGGATCCAGCACTTTGAGACCACCAGAGGCATTCTTTATGCACAGAACTTCTTTAGTGCCCTTTTCAATCAGCTAAGACCATGTAGACCAAAGACCTTAACCCGTGCTTACTATTTTCACTTTCTTGTGACTGTTAAACAACACTTAGAGTGTGCAAACAGCTACTTTTGCTTTCAGAGCTTAAATCTTCAAAGACATTGAATTTCTTTTTCACCTGCAGCACAGTTACTTTGTGTACAACTAGAAAAAAGTTGTTTTTTACATAACCCAAGAGGTGGTTTTTACTAGAAAATATCACACCTTTCCCTGATTCCCATTTCCTTAACACAGCATTTTCTTTTGCACTCCCTAGCTTGCTTTCTCTGATCAGTTAGCTGTAACCTTGTCTGTAACCTTGATTTGATTTCAAAGTCTAAGTGATTCCATGGTGGACATGTTCTCTCCCTACTGGCAGGCACATTGCTCTGCCTTCCCCACAACTCGGAATGACTGAGCAGAATTCAGACACAATTGGGCTACTGCAGTATGAGAGATAGCTACATGAGTTGACTGTGTGCATGTTCTTAGCCTATTATAAACGCTCTAACTTTGAACCTAGATGTAAAAAACATAAGGAGGGTTGCTTAAGCTAGTACATTTTATCCTGTGTTTATTGTGAGTTTAAGAAGGTACATGTACTGTGAACAGCCACAGTTTATCTCATGTGCTGTAATGGTAATGATTCACACCCTGAGAATCTAAACATTTGTCAGCTCTAATAGTCAAGATCACATATAAATGTGTAAGTGGTAATTTTATCCTGAAGGTAATGTGAACTCCATGTGAAACAAAATGAAATAGCAAGGGCTAGCACCCTTCTATGTTCATCTGGATAAAACAGGGGTGATTATGCCCACCGCTACATGACATATAGCAAGTGAATTAAGAAAGGTTTTGAGTTTCGTATCAATAATGCAGATTTGGTCATTTGGAATTCACAGACTGTACCTGTGATTTGCTATGTGGAAATTTTGAGACCAACATTTCTTAGCACTTTTTTTTTTTTTTAGCAACACAGAGTGACATCCTCCTGCAGTCTTTATGACACTGACATACAAGCTACAATAGCTCCTGAAGTTTATGAAGAAATAGTATTAAGAGCCCCACATATTGTTTTCCAAGAATCTCTCAGCTTGCCTATAGCCCAGAAAGTACATACTCTCTTGTGAATTTTTAATGAGCAATGAAAAGCACTAACCTATTTGCCTGATAAGTGCTTTGAAAACTACTTTTATATTTGATTGGCATTTCTTGCAAAATTATCTGTATACCCTGATCATTTGCATTACACTTCAGTGCTGCTTACTTCATAATTTGGTAGCATAGATAAGCTTTCAGATACGAAAGCTAAGGATAAACTCTACGTTTTTGCTTAAAAGTTACATTTCATAGGTAAAGTCACTGGCCACAGAAATGAGTAAAGAAAAATAAAGTGCTCCTTTATTTTCTGATGAGGGGTGTTGGTGCTGTAGGTTGGAGGAAATTGGTTTAAGGAAGCTGGTAGAGCTCTCATTTCTCACCCGAAAGGGAAACTGTTGAGTGCAGCCCTTATGATTTTAAGAGGAAACTTTGTATGCTCTGTTAGATATAATATAAGCACTGTATTTCTTTTCTTAAGTTCAGCAGACAGTAGGTTAAATCTTTCCTAGTTTGCTGCCAGAACACCCATTAGAGGAATATATGGTAGCAGCCAAGCCATGCAGTGTGCCCAAGTGGAATACTTGGGCTTAATGATGGATAAAGCTGAGTAGCTTTGGGGAGCAATCCAAAGCTCCAGCAAAGTGGGGAGCTGCTAATGGTGAGCAAATGACCATGACAATACATTTTTCTAGTTTGGACTTCACTGAGCAAGACTGACTTGCTAGATGAGGTTGCTGAAGAAAGAAGCAGAGGCAACTGCCAAAAATGTCAGTAATTTTTACAGCTACTAGGAAGCCTGGCCTGAATTTCACCAAGACCAAAGAATACACAGAGAACATCATTCATCCACTCTGGTGAGACTGGGGCATGACAAAATAGATCTAAGATGGTAAATAAACCCTACATTTTCCCAGAAATAACAGGACAGATATCAAAGGGTAAATGGTTAAAAAAAAGTGGTGGGATAAAGATGGTCATTAAAACCTTTTCCACTTATTTTTTTTCCTAAATCGTCAGTATTTCATAGCATGCTCTCTTCAATATATCTATCTTCTGCTTTCTCTGCAGATAATTTACTTTTCTACATCAACCCTTAGCTTTTTTTTCTCCTTTTTGGACTTGTATGCACAGGTCTGAATAGGAATATTTGTAGGTCTTTTTATCATCTTTTAGTGAAGGCTAAATCAATCCTTTGTTTAATCATGTGTATATTCAGGTTTTCTATAAAAGTCCTGATTTATACTATGATTATGTTGAGAGGATTTTATGTGCACAGAGAGTAGTTTTGGAGCAAGCTGTATAATAGGACAACATTGACTTGTAAAGACTTTGTTTCATATTTCAAAAGTTGAACTATACTGCATTTATATTTATTATTTTTTTATTAGGCTAAATATTTTCGTTTCAAGAGCAGTTAAAATTTGCTTAAACAGGCTCTTAGTATTTAATATATTTCAAGTGTGTATATATACATATGTGTTCGAATACATATATAAACACATATATCTATGCATAAAAATGAAATCTGTTATTTTTGCCAAATTTCTCCTTACCTAATCTTCTCTTGACTAATCTGAGATTCAGTGTTTTAGTTGAAGGTGCAACCTGATCTCTTTTAAGGGCTGATGAGAGATTTCTATCTCAGAGACGATCATAATTACTTCGATTAATGAAATCTGAGTAGTGTAAGGGCATCTATTTCCATTTGCATTTGAATATATTACTTTTGCCATTATTAATGAGCATTTGTTTTCCAAGTAACTAGAAACTTCTCATGTTCTGCAGTCTTAAGCGTCTTGCATATTGTATCTCTTGGATTTTTCAGTCTCATTCTTCTCCAGCTGTGTTATTACCCAGGATATACTTCTAGCCATTTCTTTTAATTTTTTTCTTTTATTTTCTTTTTTTCTTTTCTTTTTTTCGTCACAATTTCCTACAATTCAGATGGATGTTCCTCTTAAAAACAAACAAACAAACAAACAAAACACACACACACCCACCCAAAACCTTGTCAAGGTTTTTTTCATCATCACTTCTAATTGCTTACTTACCTACTGTACAATTACAGCACACTGGAGGCTTCAGTATCAGCCTGTATGCTTGAGATTTCACTGGAACTTCACTGGATTTCACACAAATTTATGCCCTTACAAAGCTACTAACTTCCTTTGTCGACATTAATTAGGTTAGCAATTCTTTGTTTATTTCTTTTACCTCTGTTTCTTCAAGTACCGGCATCTAAGTAACTGGAGATAAGTATCTGGAAATATAATGCAAGTGTCATTTTACTGTTTCTAGTATCTTCACTATAAGAAACTCTACTCCTTGATCTAACTCAGTACAGTCATACCTATGTTCTGTTGCTGTACCCATCCTGTAGATAATTATAATATTTCTCTCTTTAGAACTGTCAGCATAGCACACTCTTTAGCAATAAATATACTTAAAACTTTTAAATTACCAGACTAACAGCCTCAGAGCTTGCAGAGCAGCATCCAAGTTCTATGGCAATTTAGCTGGCTTTTAGGAAGGCTTTTCTGTAATTTAATTTATTCTATCATTTATTAATAAACTCTTCAATTTGCTGTATTTGGGTATAAATAAAATTTCTCTTTTTACTCCTCCCACACAGTTATTTTCTGCTTAAGCTACAGAGCATATAGCTCTATATATACTATCTCTGGTATCTTTTTTGTTGAAAACAGTAGGTCTAAATTTAGCTTCACAATACCCAGAACAAACTCTAGGTAGGAAGTCCTTATTTTAAGCATAGGCATTGACAATAATTGGTATATTCCTATAGTTTGTGTATTAGTAACCATATGACTTGCCAGATTTGTGTTCCAATTTGATATCGTTGGAAGCTATTGCAATTCTTAAACATTCTATTTCTCCTTTTCTAGCCATCCTTATTTTAGTATTTTTCAGTTGTGAAATACAGTATTGATTGTTTCAGCTGGTATTTTCAGTCGTTTAGGATACTGACAGAGCTCACATTCTTAAAAATTACGTAAGATTGAAGAATGCAGAAAAGGGCTACTGAAGAGCCAGAGACAATGCCTCATAGGAAAAGATTGAAAGGACTCAGTCTGCTCAGCGTACCAAAAAGAAGATTGCAAGTGACTTAATTACAGTGTTTAAGTATCTTTAAGGGGAAAAAAAATAGCAAGTAATAAGAGACTCTTTAATTTAGCAGGCATAACAAGAACCAACAGCTGAAGTTTTGAAATGATGCTACTTCAAATACTTCAAGTACCCTAATTTTGTTTTGTTTTGTTTAGTTTATAATTTTTATCAGTAAGGGCAATTCAATCTTGTAAAAAAATCCTAACAAAGAGAAAAGTTATTATTCATATCAGGAATGTATTTATCTATGATGCACATTAGTGTTATGCAAGTCATTGGGCTCACAGGGTTTCATAGTACAAAATACAATAGTAAAGACTTTATTAATATGTTGTTTGTTCTTAAGAGAACATTTTTAATATCTTTGATTTCAGTGTCTCAGAAAATGCTTGTTTAATGGCTAGCATCACCTTCCCATAGCCACTCTGGCTAGACATTTTATTCCTGCCAGAAAGTTTCCAGTCAGGCAGTGGGAGGCATGTATAGGACTATACAGGTGTCACTCAGCAGGCTCAATGGGGAGAGCTGGAAGAGAAATCTTCCTGTGACCATACATTGTTGTTGCTGTGTCCCCTCAGCTTCATTTCTTAGAAACTCATACAGTGCATTTCCTTAACTGACAAAGCAGCATGTGTGGACTTAACAGGAATTAATGTCAGAGTACAAGAAAAAGCAGTGTTACACAGAGTGAATTTTTATTTAATGCTTAGACCATATTGTTTCCAGGTATATCAAATGAATCTTAAGTCTAATGAAACATAGAAATTGTGATTTTATTGTTTTTTCATTGATATATATGCAGATTCCAGAGATTCTTTTACCAGTGATATGAGTTTGCTTAAGCAAATCTGTTTCTTAGGAGTTAAATAGTGGTTGTCTAAAATGGGAGAAGCATTTTAGATTTTTATTTTATTTACAGTACACATTTATAATACAAAATATGTTGTAGACTTTAAGCTAATATGAGTTTTAAAAGCAAATATTCTCAGACTCCAAACACATTTTTTCTGGGAGGGAAATCGGGCAAGAGAGGACAGAAGAGGAGCAAATTCTCCTTCATTCACTATAAACATTTGAGGCATTTATCTAGAGTACAGCAGAAAATCCATCTGTTTTCTATGCTAAGGGAACATGAACCCACACATTCTTCTCAAGAGGAAAGTGCTTCAACCACCATACAATAGGGTATTCCAGAGTGGCTTTTCGTGGCCATTTCAATTTTCTGGGCATCAGATTGTTAAATGTTTGTTGGCCTAGACAGCGACGTAGAAAATGTTTTTCAGCTACTATTGTGGGAGGAAGACATCTGTTTTCTAATTCCTTCTTTTGTGATACTTGCCTGTTGTTAGCTCTGAGTGTGGTAAAGGAAACTATTTTGGCAAGAAATTTGAAGTTTTGAAGAAATAGATTAAATTATTCTGATGCACAGCAGTTACAAAAGCATCTAAAATTGGTTTCTCTTCCTTCAGACCCCTTTTGACACTGTTAAATTCTTCCTCAAGTCCTCTGCTTTTTTCTGTCTTGCCACTGTTAAGATTGAGTGTCCTTGACACCTTTTTGGAATGCAAGGAAGCTTCACTCACTGCATTCAGTACTCAGTGCATTTCTCGTTAAATCTTATTTCCGTTATTTATTTTTTTTTATTTTAATATGAAATAAATAAGACTTTTTCTCTTCCCAGGCTGTACTTGTGCAAGTTTTATGCTTTACTCCAGCCTAATACAAATGTTTAATGCACTTTCATCTTGCCTAAAAAAGTTGCTAAAGTTTGCTAAACTGTGTGAGCAAAACACTACGACCACTGTGTTTAGTAAGAAAAACTAATGCCAAAGAAAATGTTTTCATAATATAAATTAGAACTAGCTTTTAATTTCGTCCTGTGGAATCTCCGTATCTTAACTTGTGTGTATTAACAGGTGAAATTTGTAAGAGCACAGAACTGTGCCTTCTCCCCGGCTCCTCCCCTGCCCTCTCTTGTATTTACTGTTATGAGAGTTCTTACATAGTAATGATAAATAACAATCATTTTGATACAAACAAACAAACAGACAGACAAACAAAAACACAAACCCCACAACTGTTTCTTAGACTTTGTATCTTTGTATCTTAGACTTTGTATCTTTGGTCTCCTAGTCAATCTTTCTGTCTCTCTGCCTTTCAAAATAATCCCAGATTTTTCCATGTCCCATGTGGGAATTCAAGCCAGCAAGAGATGACATTGTGGGGATCCCTGATTTATACAACAGCTGGAGTAGACAGGTTAGTTTGGTCATGCTGGTAGGGCTACCTGTTGTTGCAGTGGAGAAGATAAGAGTTCCTGAGTCACAGAGGCAACCTTATTTTGGATCTCTGCTATTCAAACTGCAGATGTTTTGTTGTTTTTTTTTTTTTCAAAACTTTCAGCAACATAAGGCAGTGAAATTGAAGCCAAAATTAATTAACACTGTAATTATATGTAGAGAAGGAGAGACATTATTCCGGGAGGCTCATTGGCCTATGAAGCCAAGTGAAAAATGTAATTGCAAAATGAATCATTCAGTCTTTCTCAGAAAAAATTCTAGACCAGCTATGCATATGGCAGTCACAAGAATGAAGACCACCATCCTGGTTGTTATGGGATGTTTCAAACCAATTTGTGTAATTAATAAGCTTGATAAAAGAGTTATTTGTAAAGAATAACACATGTACTTTAGTATAAAAAAATGCCCTGCAAATAGTCAATATGCATGGAATACAGGGTAGTATCAGTTAGCACTAATAGCTAACCAAGAGCAGAAAAAACTCACATGGACCAAACTGACAGTTTTACTGTGAAGTAACAACAGCAGTATATTATGAAAAACAACATTAGACATAGAATAGAGCCAAAAGAACTCTTGTTTTGTCATCTAGAAGCTTAATTAAAATGACAGAGTGAATTTTTTTGCATAAAACAGATTCAGTGCTGTAATTAGAGTAAGAAAATAGTTCATGACTTTCTATATGAGAAATTGACTGTGATTTAAGGATACATCCTTGTTAAATTTTGGACTGAAAGTTTCCTTACCATTACCAATCTCGGTACAAAGATATGACATAACTACTGTTCTCTTCTTGTGTTTTTCTTGACCAGATTGATTACAGTGATGTAACTATGTATCAGATGCTTTGGAAAATTCATTTTAGGTCTATTGCATTTTCAGAGATACTTTTCGTATCAAGTACCCAGTATTAAAAAAAGATACACATTGTGGAGATACCAGTTTCCTTCAAAGCTTTTCAGGATGGTAACTTCATACAGATGTGCAACGTGAATGTTGCAGGTATTTCTGTAGAATCAAATGCTAGTCAAAGGAAGATGAGGCAGGACAGTCCAGATTTATAAAACGCTATATTGAAGGTGTGTCTTTATGCCTTTGTGGCACCTTTCCCTGTTGTTTAATTGTATCACTCTAACTGGATATAGAATTTGTTGTTACTCAAGTATATATATCAGAAAGTCTGAGATTTCCTGTGACTTTTCAACGTTAGAAATTAAGAATATTTGAGACCCCACCTGAAAGCTCAACACGAAGTTCTAAACAACAGTCAGCTGCAATGGAAAGCTTCCTGACAGCAGACACAGTCATTGCACATGTGGATGTGCAGTTCAAGGCAGGAACCAGTGGATGTGCAGCCCAGGCATCAGCGTTTCACCACAGACCACTTTGCAGATTTATTTCCTAGGTGCAGCCTGGTGCCAGTGACATGTGATGTTATAATTACTGCAAAGGATTGTGAGGCCAGGATGATTGGCACTGAGAATTATCAAAAGGGCATGGCATTTGGGACTTCACTGGTACAAAGCTTTCTGAAAACAATACAGATAAATAGGCTCCTTACTCTGAGGAACAGGAATAGAGAAGTACAAATAAAGTGAATGAAAATTCATTAGCTTATATTTTGGTGGTGCATTTTCAATCAATCATGTTGAACTCTTTTATTTGAGTTTGCAAATATATATATATGTAGTGTTTGGGATTTTGTTTTGTTTTGTTTTACCTTTGAAGATGATTCAAGCAAAAGGCTACCTAAACTAGAATATATGAATTTTTATTTAGAAATCTAAATAGTTATGCAAGTTTAGGCTTTTGAACTATATTTGTCTGTGACTAAATTTTTTGTAAGAATGCAGCCTGTTTTTACAATGGAAAGAGAGGAAGAATCTGCTTTAACTTGGATTTTTCTGGTTCCTAATAATTACAAAAAATAATACTTCATTTAACCAAATAAGCCAAATGATAACTTAATTTCTTGTAAATAGTAGTAATTAACTTTGGCAGCAATGTAGAGCCATTAGAAATAGATTAGTCTGTGTGCAGGTGTTCATTTAAACTAATACTACATTTACCTCAGTTGTACCTGACAAAGGAAGCCATTATTGTACCACTGTATTAGTTCATTCAATTGTAACAAAAATTGTACATTTGTAATGCTGTAATAAAAAGGATTTTTTTTCCCTGCATTTTTTTTTTCCCCTATGTAAACATTGCTATTCCATAGTATCAAATTCCATAGTATCAAATTCCTGGTAAATATTCAAAGCAGATGCCATCAAAAAGAAAAGGATCTGTTTGTTAACTGGAGAATTTAAATTTCTTCATTTTGTTTAAAGTGGCTACTTTAATAATCACATTAAATGATGCATACATATAAAGTGACCTTTAGAAATGCAAGATGTTTCAGAGAGTGAATACGATAAACGTGAGGTGAGGTTCAACTAATAAAGGCAAAACCTTGAGAGAATGGTGTCGCTATAAAATACAATAGTGGTTTACATATTCCTATGCTTACCCTAAAACTACCACAAATAAGCCTATATATCTATAGTGTGCAGTGCTGTGTGGGAAACTTAATGAGTTGCTCTACCTAAACAAAGTGTTCTTGCCACTTACCAGAGCTAATTATCTTGAGCACGAGGAGTGTAATACAGTTTTTCAGCTTCTAGTCACCAATAAGTCTGCTTGGTGCTAGCTCAAGGATCTCTGTACACTTCTACTTCACACATTGTAGACAGTCTCTTAGGGTCTCATTAAAGCCATTTTGGTTTTCCCCATATTTGAAATTTATGCGTGTTGCCTGGATTACATATTTATTAATGTAACTTTCTTTATTTTACAAATATGGTACTATTCTGGAAGTTAATCTGCATTTTAGCATGACGTTTCAAAGTTTTTCTCCGTTTTCTGTCCAGTCAATGCTTTACCACTTGGTGATGTAGGTAGTCTGTAGGGTTGGGTTGTCGTCTTTGAATAATAGGCTGGAAAGTAGAAACTGTGTTTACAAGGGAATTGCAACTACATGTTTTGGAACTAAACTACTCTAGTGAGGACTCATAAATCCTGCCTACCACCAATGGCATAAATTGCTTCCTGGAGAGGCTGCCTCTCTAGTGCCTGCTGAGGTTCAGTTTTCTTCTAAAAATTTAGGGACCTGAGTCATGTTTTGAAAGTCAAAATTTTTACAGCCTCTAAGTATATGTAGATAACCAGGGCCTAGTTCTCTGCTCCCTGGTTCTCTGTTCTTTTTCTAGTATTGCACAATAAGTGCTTACTTCTGTAAGTAATTGCATTGGCTTCAGACTGTTCTGTGTAGTTTAACATGTAGTGTATGGAAAGAGCACACATCTCACTTTGAATTTTATTACAAACTAACCCATCTTCACAAAGACAGAGTCACTGCTATCTCTGGGAAAGAAAAAAAAAAAAAAAAAAAAAAAAAACAAACCAACTACAAAACAGTTAAGGATGTGCAATTTTAGCCTGAACTTGGAGCTACTGTTTTTATTTCTCTTTTAAATGGCAGTTGGACTTGAGATAGAAGTGCTTTTTTAAACTCCTGCTTTCCTTTGAATCATTTCTGGGTTTCCATTTGCAGTATGTGTATAAGCAATGGAACAAGCAGTACCTGGATACATGTGGTTTGTCATTTCAATGTTTTTAGAGGAAGTATGACAGTCACCCTAATAGGTCTAATGGCAAAGCTTACATTATGCTTAGTTGCACTGAGGTTCATCCAGGGACCAACAGTTAAATAACCTATTTGACTCTCTGCTCTTTGTTGGCCCTTTTAGAACTTTTAGGATCCACAAGCACAAACTCATGCACACATACAATACTCTTCAGAAAAGAGAAGATGCTAAATTTAATGAGGGCTGAGAAGGCAGGATTTTAATGTACTTTGTCCGTTTCTAGTTCATTTTTCCCAAGATGGTA
>NW_008622506.1:14133-16374 GCF_000691845.1 Merops nubicus | reverse complement strand
CGCTGAGCGTTCACAGGGAGCAGGATTTTCACCCAAAGAGGGGGCCGAGCTCGCTGGGGTTCCTCGAGAGAAGCCTCTGTGGTCACACGTGTCATTCCAGATGCTACCACTTTAATTTGCTTCATCAGAGAAGCTGCGGAACCCTCACGTTCCTCTCCTGTCTCATGTGCTTTGTGGTGTTAGTGAGACCATGACAAGTGTCCTTTATCTTGTGCTTTCTTTTGGCCGAGAAGTGGAATTGTGCATTCAGCTAAAAAAACAAGCAAGAAACCAAGAGACCTTCAGCGAGGGGGCAGGGCTCAGGGTGGGACCTCTCGGGGGGCTCAGGGCAGAGGTGGAGGATGCTGCTCTGGGGCATGGGGACAGCTCAGGGCACCACCACGCCCTGAGCCTGGTGGCCCAAATGTGTTCCTCTTCTTTAGAGGAAGATGCTGGGAGCTGAGTTCAAACTGGAAGAGGGTGGATGGAGATGAGGAATGAGGAAGAAGTTCTTTCTTCACTGTGAGGGTGGGGAGACAGGGGCACAGATTGCAGTTGTGGATGCTCCATCACTGGAGGTGTTCAAGGCCAGGTTGGATGGGGCTTGGAGCAACCTGCTCTAGTGGGAGGTGTCCCTGCCCATGGCAGGGGTTGGAACTGGATGATCTTGAAGGTCCCTTCCAACCCAAACAGTTCTATGATTCTATCTCCAGCATCCAAAATTCTGTCCCCAGCAGGAGCCTCTGCAGGTTCTGCTGCTCCATGGGCAAAGCAAAGGCTGCTGTGGACACAACCCAACAGCACCACTGCCACCAAACCACGGCCTGTGTGCCGTGGAGCTTTGTGGGAGGGGAATGTTGTTGCTTTGTGAGGCTGGGGGGGGGTACAAAGCCCCTTTAGGACAGAATTTTCCCTAAGTGCACATGAGAAAGCTGTGAATGTCCAAAGTGTGCCTGGGGCTTGGACTTTGTGTCTACCTTTGAAAGGTGGCCAGTCTCTCTTTCTTTCCCCCCCTCCTCATTTCCTTTCTCTCTTGAATACCTCGGGCAGTGTTTGGTAGGCACAATGTTGAAGCAGCACACGTTGAAAAGTAAAAATACATACAAAAGAGTAAGAGAAATGTATAAAAATAAACACTTCTCACTGCTCCTTTTATTTCTTCTGCTCTTGGGAAGCACAGCCAGGGCCCTGCAGCTCCTCAGTGTGAAAACTCAAGACTAAGTTTAAACCAATTTTTGAAGCCTTGTGAACGTTTTGGATTTTATTTTATATAGCCCTACATAGAAGACAGCACTTGGGCAGCTCATTTTGTATCTTTAAATGAAATATACCATTAACTAATCAGCTCTAAGGAAACCTTGACCTGAAAAAGTTGCTTTTCTTTTATTTTTGGCTTTCCAGTGAATTCCCTGTTGCTGAAGGGTTTGATTTTAACGATGCTTTTTGCAGAGTTTAATGGTATACCTGAAACTTGTCTCAGTTTGAGGGGTTCATTGACATATTTTGACAAGGGCATGCAAGGATCAGTGGAAAATAATTTTCCCCTGTGGCTTTCCAGAGCGATAGGAGGAAGATTTGGGATGGGAGGAGTTAAAGCTGAGTTGGAGTGAAGGTGGAAATGTCCTCACTCACCCACCCGTTCTTCTGTGTTTTGCATTTTTCTGTGTTTTTTCCTTTGCTGTTTTCCCTTGCCTCTTCCTCAGTGGAAAGAGGGGAAAACAAGAGGTGAGGAAGAAGAAGAGCACATGTGGGTTCCTCTGTGTTGCCTTGTGGAAACCTCTGACAATTTTCCTGCACCTTTGTTTTGATGTTACCTTTTTTTTTCCTAAAGAAAGTCTTTCACTGGAAAAAGTTTTGGGTGACAATGCTGGACATCAGTGAGGACATTGGATGTTGGAGCCTCCTTCTCCTGGCCATCAGGAGAGCTAACTGAAAACCTTAAAACACTCACCAAGTATTTTGGCAACCTGCTCTTGGGGCCAGAGGAGCCCCAGCAATGCCCCGAGGGGGGAACCCCTCTGCTGGGAGCCCAGCAGGAGAGAGTTGGGCTGGGGCAGCTGAGAGGAGAAGGCTCCAGCTGGGGAGACCTGCTGGGGGCTGCCAGGGCTTCAAGGGGTCCTATCAGAAAGCTGGCGACAGACTTTCTGGCAGTGCCTGTTGGGACAGGACAAGGGGGGGATGGTTTGATACTAAAAGAGGGAGATTTGGACTAGAGAGAAGGAAGAAACTTCTTACACTGAGGGTGGTGAGCCCCTGGCCCAG
>NW_008622506.1:0-13966 GCF_000691845.1 Merops nubicus | reverse complement strand
GAGAGAGTTGGGCTGGGGCAGCTGAGAGGAGAAGGCTCCAGCTGGGGAGACCTGCTGGGGGCTGCCAGGACTGCCAGGGGCCTGTCAGAGAGCTGGGGACAGACTTTTTGGCAGTGCCTGTTGGGACAGGACAAGGGGGGATGGTTTGATACTAAAAGAGGGAGATTTGGACTAGAGAGAAGGAAGAAACTTCTTACACTGAGGGTGGTGAGCCCCTGGCCCAGGTTGCCCAGAGAGGTGGTCGCTGCCCCATCCCTGGAACCATCCCAGGGGAGGTTGGATGGAGCTCTGAGCACCCTGCTCTAGCTGGGGATGTCCCTGCTCCCTGCAGGGGGGTTGGACTGGATGACCTTGAAAGGTCCCTTCAACCCAAACCAATCTGTAATTCTACCAAGTTAGTCCTGTTGTTTGGTGCAGGATGCAGGGCCTGGCTTGGGATGAGGTTGTGTGGCCATAAACAAGGAGCAGCTCCTGTGAATGTAACAGTGTCACACGTGGATGGGGCACCAACAATAAGAGGAGCACTGGAAAACAGAAAGGGTTTTTTAGCACAGTAAATCCTCTGTGGATTCACTGAGGATCCCAAAACATCTGCAAACATGGTGAAAAGAGCCAAGTAGCCCCTGTCTACCTCCTGAGCACCATGAGAAGGACACAGAGCAACCAGGGTACAGCCCATAGGTCTCCATTTGCTGGTGTTTAATGTGTTGTTAAGCCTCCTCCAGCTGGGATTCCTTTGTCACAAGTCATTAGAAAAGCTGAGGTCTGTAAAAGGCATGGGTTTAATTCTGTTTTTCAGGTGAGATACAAGGGGACAGTGACAGTTCTGCAAAGCACAAGGTCCTTAGCCACTGGAAATCTGCAGATGTCCCTCAATTTCCAGTTTCTCCAGGTGGAAACTGGGCGTGCTTGAAGAGGGCTGGTTGGCATTGAGTTGGAAAGATCTCTGTGTTCTCACCCTGGCCTGGCTGTCCTTACACTCATGTCATTTCTGGAACTGATAGGAGCAGGTTTAGATCTACAGCTGCAGAAACAAGCAGAAAATTGATCCTGAGCAATTATCTGAGGTATCTAACCAGCCCCGAGCCTGTGGCAGAGATCAGCACAGCCAGGGAACTGGATCTGTGGTTGCTTGATTGATTTATTTACAGGATTCTGCTTGCCTTTGGCTTTTCTGCCACGAGCTGGTGGCCAGCAGAATATAGGTATGAAATGCTCTCTGGGCAGTGGTCGGCTGTTTTAGTTGAGGGGATGAGGAAAGGGTGAGGAGGAGGAAGGAAGAGGAAGCATTCCTCAGAGATACTGTGAAAAGGTCAAGGGCAGTGTTGGATAGGATGAAACCACAGCTGCATGAACACCCCAAATTCTGAGATGTGCTGGGGTGGGTGTGAACTTGGGCATTTACAATGAGTCCTCACTCCTGTCCTAGCACATTTCAGCTGAGAAGTTCAAAAAAAAAGCTAATAAAATGAGTAGAGTCTACCAGCAAAGTAGCTTAGGGTTTGTTTTGTTTTTTTTCCTTTCCATTTTGCTCAGTTTGGGACTTGGAGCAGTGAAATCATCTCTTTTTTAGCCAACTTCATTTCAGTAACCAGCACTAAATAGCTGCAGGATCTCAGTCCTGACGTGACAGCCACAATCTGTTCATCTCAAACAAAGGGTTTTAATTGAACTTTGGCTAAAACCTCAAGAAACCATTACTGTTCTCAGTAGGTGATGCTGTACCTCTTTCTTGTACAAGCATCAAATTTGGGGGTGGGTTGGGGGGTGTCTTTAAAAAGCCATTGATTTTGGGAATCAATTGTGTTGCTGTGTACGGACCAGCATCGACCACTGGTGTAATCGTTAACAATTAATGAGCACCTCACTTTTAATTGTCAGGAATAACTGTTCAATGCACAGAGTATTTCCTTGTAGCTCCTTTCATTCACGTGGGACCTTTTCTCCTGGTGAGGTGGTCAGGCTGCTGTACAGCTGGTGGCTTCACTTGTACCATTTGGACCTTTTCTGTTGGCAATGTGGTTGCTGGCTGCAAACCCCCTCCCCAAATTCACCCTTCCTGCTGTCCCTTCCACCTGGGAATGAAGCTTTCCCATTCCTGCTGGAAAACTCTGAGCATTCAGAGGATGGGTTTCCAGTAGAGAAGACCCAAATCAGAATGAGTGGTCCAAAGCTCTTTCATCCCCGACTTTGAGGGATATAAATACATGGTCTCCAACTCCAAGGATAACAGTTACCTTCATCAGTTTTGCTAGATGTCAAGTGTAATTGTGTCTCAATCAAGGTTATTCCTTCCTGATTGGAGGCTGGAGGTCTGACAGCACATTGTAGATGTAGCCACAGAAATCACAAGCACAGGTTTCTGACCATAGTGTTTTATCAGGGAGTGTGGTGATAGGATGAGAGGGAGAAGTTTTAAACTAAAAGAGGGGAGATTTAGGTTAGATATTAGAAGAAGTTCTTCACTGGGAGGGTGGTGAGACACTGGACCAGACTGCCCAGGGAGGCTGTGGATGTTCCCTCCCTGGAGGTGTTCAAGGTCAGGTTGAATGGGCTTTGGAGCAAACTGGTCTGGTGGGAGATGTCCTCAGCCATGGCCAGGGGGTTGAAACTAGATGATCTTAAAGGTCCTTTCCAACTCAAAGTGTTGTATGATTCTATGATTTGGGAGTTGGAAAAAATCCTGGCTTCTCCCAGGAAAAGTGCTTTCCAGCTAGGCAGTATCTGGCTGAGGATGAGGTGTAGTGCTGGCCACTGCTGGCCAAGCAGGTGGATGTCCTTTGGAGCCTGCTGCAGCTTGGCTCTGCCTTGCCTCTACACCACGTGGAGTGACAAGGATTGGGCTTTCTGATGTGAGAAGGTCAGAACCAGGCCCTGGGCAGGACAAACAGCATCCTCCCTAGAGAGAGAATCTTCCAGCTTGGAGGGCAGGGTGAGTTTTTGGTGGCTAAGGTCAGTAAGAGTCTCAACCAGACTGAGGTAGCCCAGGGCCAGATCCTGCTCTGTGGTCACCCTCGTGAGGCTCTGAAGCTCAGATCAGCCTGGCCAGGTTTTGGGTGGTGTCCATTGGAGTCATTTTTGGCAGCACAGACAGAGCAGGAGTTGATGGTCCCCACTCCAGTCCTGCCTCCTGTCCTCTCTGCTTCCCAGGAACGAGGCCATTTCACAGCAATTAAAACAGCAACTTAGTTTGGTGTAAATCTTTTCGTTAGCCTTTTCACCAGAGCAGGAAAGTTGATCTCAGAGCAAAATGTACAGTTTATCATTCAGTTATGGTCAAATCCAGCCCCTTCAATGCACTTTATGAACGAGTGAAAACAAATCAATGCTGTTATTGCACTGTATCTCTATTGTGTATAATATTATACATTCATCTGTAAGAGTAATTTATTTTTATTACTGTAAATAAAACTGTTCAAGTGATTTGTCAAGAGGATATCCAAAAATAGGGGGGAGGGAGGGGTGAGAATTAAACCATTTGAAGATCTGGGCTGCTGTCCCAGGTATGTGCCACCCTGTGTGTGTCTGTGTTTTTATTTCAGAGTGAATCTAGGGCAGGTTTCTGCTTCCCCTCCCCCAGTGTTGGTGCTTCCACTTGGATCCTGGTGGATCAGAACTGCTCGAGATGTTGATGGTAGGGGTTGGGAAGGAAGGGCTCGTGTCACTTGGAGCTTACACACCCAAAGGTGGGGACTTTGCCATGGGGAAGCCATCCTCTGATCACCCAGGCGCTCAGGGATTAAGTACCCCTGGCAATAAATTAATCTTTGAGAGCTGGTTTCTCCACGTGAAGGGCTGTAGAGATATCACAGCTTTCTGCTGCTGCCTCTCTGCCCTGGCCTCTCTCAGAGAAGGGAGCAGCACAAGGCTGATAACTCACAGCAAAGGCTCCCAGGCAGGGCAAGCTGACAAAAAGCCAAACTCAAATCTACTTTAACCTCTTAAAATCTTTATTATTATCATTTTTTTCCCTTTTTTAATTACCACATGCATAAAGTGTCAACAGTTGGGGATTAAGATGACATCTTTTGAACAAATGTAGTTACAAGCGGTGCTTTGGATCCTTCCAGGTTTCCTCTCAACACTGTACAGAAGAAAGCTCGTGTGGCCACCAACGTTGTCCCTACCTTCCCATCACCGTGTCACGACAGGCAGAACCCACAACACTGGGGGGAAATACACTTGGTTCACACGTAGCGACTGGGGACGGGAGAGAGATACAAGCAGCAACATCTACTCGCCTATTGACTAAGTGCACGTGGTTAAAAGACCCCCTCAGACAGTGAACATCTCCTTCCTTTCTTTAATGTCATCTATAGGATCGTGGAAATCGAGTTATGGCCTCTAACTGGGTGACCCAGGGACACCCACGTCCCATCAGCTGCTTCTATCAAAGAGCAAGTTGAAGGAAAGCAAGTTGAAGGAAATCAAGTTGGAGGCAATCAAGTTGGAGGAAAGCAAGTTGGAGGAAATCAAGTTGAAGGAAAGCAAGTTGAAGGAAATCAATTTGAAGGAAATCCATTTGAAGGAAAGCAAGTTGAAGGAAATCAAGTTGGAGGAAATCAAGTTGAAGGAAATATGGGGAATACTTCTGCCAGTGTTTAAAGCCCAGGAGCACTGGGGCAGCCCCACTGCTGCTGAGCACCTTGGGAAGCCAAGGGCACGGTGCCACTGGGCTGGCACCTCCTTGTCCCTGCTGTGCCACCCCTGCAGAGCTGGAGCCAACCTCTGTTCAGCCTGGCCCCAGCCCGTAGGTATGAATGGCTCGTGCCAAAAGGGGAGAAAACTCTTTCTAAAGTGCTTGGCTCCAGCTGGCCGCTCACAGATGCTCCATTTTAGGTTGCCCCAGTGCTCCAGGAGGTTTCCTTAGCTTGTAGGTGCTGAGCTGGGATAGTGCAGAGGGGGTTTTGGGGTGTCTGAGGTGCTCCCAGCCCAGCCTGGGCTAGCCTTGATCCCCATGCTGCTGGGTGGAGGACACAGGAGATGATCCTCCCTTGCCTTCAATGCCCCCCCAAATAACACTCCTGCAGTGCCTGGCCTCACCCAGATGTGCTTGTGCTCCCACTCTGAAGGTGATGGAAGCCTGGCAATGAGATGGCTCCTGTCCTGCCACAGCTGCTGGCATGGACCCAGCGGCCCTGGGCTAGGGCAGGAGGATGAAGAGGAGGAGGAGGAAGGCTCTCCAACCTGAATACTTATCCCACACCAGCAGCAAGGCACATACCCTGGGGCAAACCCCTCAGCGTGTCCCACAGCACAGTGGTGACGGGGTTTGTCCCTTCCCTGCACACCCACCACGTCCTCCTGGGGACTGTCCCTGTGCCAAAGGTGCAACGTTTGCATGTGTACCCAGAAACATGCCATTGCCAGAGCAGCTTCCCCTTGGGTTGGCCAAGATTGGAGGAGAAGGAGCTCCCAAAAATACCCCTGCCAGGCGTGGGGTGGACAGCTTGCGTTGAAGGGAGGAGGAATCCCAGTGGATACCACCAGATTCCCAGCCAGGGGAGGCCAGGCTCGGTCCTTGCCCAGCTCTGCCAGCCCCGTGAAGCCCCGTGAAGCCCCGTGGGGCCCCGTGGGGCCCCGTGAAGCCCCGTGCTCCTCGGCCACGCAACGGGGACCTCCAGAAAAGGCACTTGTGTCAGGGAGGAGCCGCCCCCGCCGCCTTCCCGGCTGGAACACCGGGCCCCAGCCCACAGCCCCACCAGCCTGACGTGGCACAGCCCAAAGTGGAGGGGAGGGAAGTGCCACCAACACTTCCCCACCATCCCAAACTCACACCGGCTCCACGTTCCCCTGGGCGAGTCAAGCAGCCCCCAAATGAAGGGAGTCTATTAAGCTGGGGAGCCATCCACCCCAAAATGCTCCTAAAAAATGCATCTTGGAGAAAAAGGATTCTTTTTGGTGGGGATTTCCTCTCTTTTTCCTAATCTGCTCTGCTCTGAGATGAAAGGCACCACAAAGAGAGGTCCCAGCTGTGGAACACTGGCCAGAACTGAAGTTAAACCTGAAATATTTCACTACAAAAATAACTTGGGTGGGGAGTGGGGAGAGGGGGGGTCAGTGCTCATAACAGTATGATTTTTGGTGACCTGGCAGGACTGTGCCAAAGATGCCCTTGCTCCCAGCAGGACATCAACAGCTCCTCAGTGTACATCCCAGTGACACCAGCAGGCTCAAAGTTCACTTTGCTTCTAATGCAAGATTTTTATGGTCATTTTTTGAATGGCAAGAAGTGGCTTTCTGTGGTGTGAGTGTTCCCAGGTGAGGCACGAGGCACACACAAGCACCAGCAAGGGGTGAGGATCAATGGGATTGGAAACACTTGAGCTGGGGTGGGGCCTCCAGGGATAAAAGCACCTCCTGGGGAAGTAGGAGCCCTGTTTCCCTGTTGAACTGATGTTCTTGCTCTGTTCTTTAATATTGATTTCTTAGGAATTGTCTTTTGGAAGTGTTTATGGTGGCAATTGCTCCATAGTTTGGTGGCTAGCTGGGAAGCAACGTTGGGCAAGTCTGACCTTCCCTCAAGGTCCAGGGGAAGGGGACAGAACAGATTTTTTTCTTCTGGACATCCCATGTAAGTTGTTTGTTTTCTTTTTAGTTTTGGGGAGGGCTTGCTGTTCATTTTTAGATTCCTGAACTGAGCTACCTGAAATCAAAAGGTAATCTTTAAATTGTGCCCCTTAATGCACCAGCATGGTTTTCACACTGCAGTCTGCGGACCATGAATGGCCAGAAGGAGGAGGCTGCTGGAGCTGTTGGCTTCTAACTACTGGGATACAACAGGAACAGCTGCCCCTCCTGGTTCTCTGCTTAGTTCCCATCTCTTGGGTGTTTATTCTACAGTACCTTTTACCTTTATTGTGGTTGAGGGTCAACACCAACGTTAGAAATGGGGCAACAAAGCCAAGGGAGGACACAAGGAGGCTGCCCTGGCTGATGGGCAATGCTTTGGGGCTGTAACCTGCCTGGGCAGATCTGCAAGTAGAGGTGCTTCAAGCTTGAAGGAGAGGATGAGGCAGAACTATAGACATGCTAGGTTTGAAGTCCACCACCCCTTGGCCCAACAATGGGTCATGGACAATGCTCTTCTCTGGTATTTGCCTACCTGCTTCTCAAAGCCCTCCAGTGGTAGAGTCTCTATGACCTGCTTCAGAGTTTTTCTACCTTCACCTTGAGAAGGGTTTCCCTGAGATCTGACTCAACTCTGTTCTGCCCCAGCCCAACCCCACTTTGGTCCAGCACACACCTGGACAACACATTTATTGTCCCCATTCCCCTTTGTTGCTCTGCAGCAGATTTTACCTACCTGAGGATATTCCTGTACAGAGTGGTGGGAGCAGAACCAACCTACAATGCCACTTTATTTTCATTCTGTTTTGTTTCCTCCTTTCTGTCCCCTTGATGCTTTCTACCCAGCTAAGGGCTGTAAGTCCCTCAGGGCCAACTCAGTCCCCTGGCACTGCCACTGTGGGAAGGTGGGCAGGGACCAGGCTCATTTCACACACACTTGGGCCCACAAGGCAAATAACACAATGACTAAGAGCAGATTTAGGCTTGTTCCTGGTAAAACCCCACCCTGGGACCCCTGGGTGCTGCTCTGAAGGTGGCACCTGTGGGATGATCTCTATTAGGAGAGATGTCCATGGGAGGACAAAGCATCAGTGATCTATCATCCCACACTGCTGTGGAGATGTTTGTGGCCTCAGGGCCCTGTAGCAATGTAAGATGGGCATTAATATTGATGATGTCCCATCAACGTGGCCTTCAGAGGACACCATGGCCAATCCAGGTCTTGCCTGGGGGTTTCCCCACAGGGAAAGCCCATCCCTTGGCTGCAGGCTCTGCCTCAGCCTAGTGACAAGGCCAGGGTGGTGTCCTGCTTTGGGAACACGCTGGTGCTCTTCTCCCACCCTGTGGGTGGACGTGGTACTGAAGGCTTTGGGGCAAACCTCTCACTGAGGTTCCTGACTGTGAAGTTTATTTCCTTTCCTCCCCCAGAAAAATGCAGGCACGATTCTCACCTGGAGAAAGTGGAGCTGAGAGAAGGTGCTAGAAAACCTGGGATTGGTTAAAGGAAGATCAGATTCACAAAAAAAAAACCCCACCTTTGACTCTCAAAAGGCTTCCAAGGCTAGGCTGGAGGAAGATGCTTTCTATGAGCTAGGAGGGCACCACAAGAACTGGGTGGGCAGCTCTAAGTGCCAGCAGGTAGCAATGGTTCACCTGGGCAAGTTTCCTACTGCGTGTGGTCCTCCCAGAGGAGCAGGGGACTGGGGAAGGCCCACCCCAAGGGCATGGTGACCCCTCTGGGGGCAAAACCAGCATGTCTTGGCACTCCTGTGCTTTGCTCAGGCACTTCTGCAGGGGGGTGGTGGAGGGGCAGGGGAGCCCCACCTGCCCTCGGTGGGGGATGTGGCTGTGATGCTGGTCGTGGGGTCACCTAAGGAAGGGAGAATGGTCCTCAAGGTGTTGCTGCTGCCCAGCTGAGGGCAAATCCAGGGGTGAGTGAGTGTTTGAGGCTTCTAAAGTGCAGTGCAGGTTATATGGTCTTGACTGTAAACTGTAAACTCTTCAGGACAGGGTCCTTACCCTTACTTGTGTTTGTTTTATCTGTAAAGTGACATGCCAGCTGAGGAAACCTTGCCCCTAAATAACTACTACTACCACACAAAAACAGGAATCGTGGTAGAAGGAACAGCCTGTGCTCTCCTCTCCAGCATCTTGGGATGGGGAATGCTTCTCACAGCCCTCCCTGGTCCATCCACAAGGACTTGGTGTGGTGCTCCTCCTGGCTGTGCACAAATACCACCCCCAGAGCTACAACCTGCCTCCCTCCAACCCAAATTTCTCATGAATTTAAAGGCTGAGGTGGTAGTTCAGGCTCTGTTCCCAGGGGAGTGTGCAAAGCTTCTGTTCAGGCTGTTTGGTGTCTTGAAAGGGAGATGGAAAAATTGCTGGGAGGAAATTTGGGGGCTCTTACATGAAGGGAACTCATGTTCAGCCTTACATTTGTCAACACAATTCCTGAGATAAAGTAGCTGCACAAGCAGGAGCTCTGGCAGGCTGTGATGCTCACCCCACCCTAGTGCCTGCTCAGGGTGGGAAGTTAGAAGCAACCCAATCATTTCTCCTTCCTTCAGGACACTGATCCTCTAAGAGCCACCAGCATCAACACCCAGCCTCAATGTTCACCTAAAATCGAGGAGACACTGAGGGTGCAATGCTGGGAGGTGAACACTACTTAGACTTCCACCAACCTTCATGAGACTTGAGCAAGATCAGACTTGACACCTGATGTAGCCCTCACAGGCAAAGACTGGTGGACCATGGGCACGGCGGGCCCCAAAAAGTCCCTTTGCAGACAAACCAGAGATGCCCCAGAGGTTCCTGATGGACCTCAAGGACTAGAGTCTTCCATTAATATCTCCAAGCAGAACCAAACTGTTTTATTTGCTCCTTCCCTCCCTCTGTCCCAGTTCATCTGTATGCACACAGAATACACTTCCCCCCTGTTGGCAGCCTTATTTATTATTTTTAATCTCTGCCCATAAACTGGCGAGTAGGAGAAAGCAGATAAAATGGGAAGAGGAACTCTCAGGAGATGAGTTGGGCTCATTAAATGTTTGGCACTCTGATTCTCTGTTGGCACTGAAATGCCACCGCTGGATTTTCACGAGGAACACGACACCTTTAATGGAGAGGAGAAGCTCCTCAGCCCACTTCTGCTACACTTGAGAGGGGAGAAATTCAATCATCCGTGACCTGGATTGTATTTTTAATGTCTGCCAAACTAGATAAAATATTTAAATATTCCCTTTTATATCAGCCCACAGGAGGATTTTGGGCATCTCAGGTTGTGTAACGCGGCGCTGGCCTAGTTTTGGAGGAGGGTAAGGAAATGGGCACGTGGACAAAACGTTGAGTGTGCACCACGTGGGTCAGCCAACCAGTGCTAATTAGTCTGGCACAATCAATTCCAGCAGAGCTAACCCAACCAAGGAGTTGGTGTCACTTGTCTTGGTCCCCTGGGCAAAAGATAGATGAATGCAGCTAGAATGAAGATGGTCATCCTCAAAGGTGGCTGTGTCCCTCAAGCAAAGGCACTGAGGATGTTGGCCTGCCAGCAGAGCTGGCCTTGGAGGAGTGGCTGTGTCAGGAGATGGGGGCTCTTGGTGCCACCATGTGGAGCTGGCAGGTCCCACAGGAGTGGGAAGAGCAAGGTGCACCATGATCAGACTAAAAGTGGGTGTCTACACTGCACGCTGGCTGCATGGGTTACTCCTCCACCAGCTACAGAGTTACAGGGTGGTAGTGGTTGGAAGGGACCTCTGTAGATCCTCTCATCCAACCCTTCTGCTAAAGCAAGGTCACCCAGAGGAGGTTGCACAGGATTGTCTTCAGGGGGGTTTTGAACCTCTCTCTGAGGAGCCTGTTCCAGGGCGCTGGCACCCTTCAAGTAAAGACATTTTCCCTCATGTTCCTACACAAGACACCTGAGCAATGAGCTCTGATAGAGACATCTCAATGGGGAGAGGCTACCTGTGGGTCTGCCCCATCCCTTCCATCATCAGTGGAGCTGAGGCAGTTCAGATCCCCAGAAGAGCTGGATCATGATGTCTTCAAGCATTGGGCAATGCCAGGAGGTTATGGTCCTGCTGACCATGTGAAGTGGGCTTGTGCCACCAGGGGCTGGGCACCTCCTCTGGCAGAATACAAGTGGTGAGGGTGCGCTGGGATGTCCAAAGAGGAGAGAATGGTGTAGGAAGGTCAGGGGGTGAGGAAATGGGGGTGAGCCTTGCTCCCTGCAGCCCTGAGGCTCCCAGCTGTGCATGTGCTCTGCAGATGTGGCCTGGGCACAGGGCAGGCAGGACTCCAGTTCCATGATTGTCGAGCGCTTCGCCGTGCCATGGCACTGACCCTGATAGGAGCACAGGCTGCCTGACCTCTGCCCATCCCCACCACAGCAAAGTTCCTGGGGGGTGACAAGAAACTGGGAGGCTACAGGGACAATCCTGACCTGCCACGCACCCATGGAGTCCTACCAGAGCTAGCAGTGTCGTGTGATGCCCACAGAGCAACTAGCACATGAGAAGAAGGGGCTTCTAGGTCTTCTAGGGGCACTCGACTCCTCTCCAGCTCCCACCAGCATCAGCCCAGCTCTGCAGAATTGGGACAATCATAGACCCAAGGGATGAGCCAGCCCCACGTGTCCCAGAGCCCCTTCCCTGGCTTCACGTGCTGGTGGGACTCCTTGGCTCTGCCTGGGCCCCAGCTGGGGACCTGTAGCCAACTCTGCAGCCCTTGGACCACCACCCTAGGCAAGAGGAGCTCCCTCAGCCCTCTGCTCCTCTCTCATGGGTTATTATTCTTTCTAAATGACCCAAATAAACCCAATATCTCTTCACATACGACCAGCATCACGATTGTGTGATAACACTCCACACCAAATGCTGCCAGGTGACTGCTTAAATGTTGCTCTAAATTTTTACAAGACTTTCTTCTGAGCTTCCTCCAGGCCAAACCCCAGCTGCCTCACCAAGAAAAGCCCATCGTGGGCATCGCAGGGGCTCTCTGCCCAGATGGAGACACCAGGCTTTGGCCAAAAGCTTTTGCAGCCAGTTTTCTGCACCTCAGAGGGTCAACATCAGAAATGAAAGAGCTTGGTGAGCACCAAACATCTGGAATTTTCTAGTCTCCTGCAGTCCAGCACACCTCCCTACCTCCTTTGGTCATCCTCGGGTCCTGCCCTGACAGTCAGCCCTGCTGAAGTCAAGGAGAGCTTTCCCTAAGGAAAGGGGGCTCCAATGTGGGGACATGCCCCATGGCAGGACACCCAACCACTCTTGCTGTCCCCACATCCATGCTGCCCCTCTGTTCAAGACCCACGCTCACAGTCCAGATGTGGAGATGGAGGAGGTGTCACATCCAAGGGACAAGAGGCCATTTTGTGTCAGTTAGGAGAAGGGAGGGCTTCTGGGGATACTTCTCAGGAGCTGGGCAGTGGGTTCATCACCATGAAGGGTTGCTCACCACGGGGAAGGTGAGCAGATGCTTGGGGCATCCTTCAACACCAGTGTTTCTCAGGGTGGATTTAAGGGTGGATCAGCCTCTGAGCCTTTTTGGTTCCCAGCCATGTCCTCCCACCTCCTTTACAGGTCTGGTCACTCCCAGATAATCAAAATACTGCTTTTGTAGCCATCACATACGTGGCTACTAGGAGAAGTGGGGAGGTGGGTTCAGAGCTCAGCTTCTCCCCAGAAGAGCTGCAACATGGGGACTCATTCTCCCCCCATTCAGAGCCTCATACATGGGAACATAAGACAGGACCTCAGGACACTGTGTTGGCCAGGTCCATGGCTGGTCCTTGCCCACTTTCTGCTGGTGAGGAACCTCTCCCAGCTCTCTGCAGACTCTCACTCCTGACTGTGAGATTTCTGGTATTTCCCACCCTTTTGCTCTGCCTTCCTGTGCCTCCTCCCTCCGTAGCTGTGTGGGAAAACCTTTGGGGAATCCTGGCC
Organism: Merops nubicus; assembly: GCF_000691845.1. Taxonomy (NCBI): domain Eukaryota; kingdom Metazoa; phylum Chordata; class Aves; order Coraciiformes; family Meropidae; genus Merops; species Merops nubicus. The sequence continues at coordinate 1,448 of NW_008622506.1, read as the reverse complement.
AGGAATGGGGCAGGACCAGGCTGGTGGGAACTGCTGCCTGGCTCTGAGTTATCTCAGTTGGCATTGTTGATCTCAATGGGTGCAGCTTGCGAGGCTGCAAAGTGCAAGTTGAGAGTTTACCTAAAAGCAGCATTTTGGCTAATTAATTTTTCTTTTTTTTTTGTTTTCAAATAACACTGAAACAGTCTAGCACTAAGGCCAAGGTGAGCTGGGCTTGGGGAAGCTCCCTGGACACCTCTGCTCCCTCGTTGGCAGCCCTGTTCCAGCCAAGGACAGCACACGTTGCACCTTCCAAAGCTTGGACAAGCTCTGAATGAGCTGCACAAGCCTTTGCTTCACCCTTTTCTCCCAGAACACTGGTCCTAAGGATGGAAATGGGCTCAGGTCACCAACACCTCGGTCTTCTCCAGGGAGCAACAGCACGATGCTGACCATCTCTACGTGATTGCTGTGAAAGGTGGTGTGTGGGTCTACAGGGAAGGAGGCTCCTGCCCACACGCAGCCTTTGGAGCTGCCTGATCCTACAGGAGAGCATCCCCAAACCCAGCACATGGCCCATGGTGGCACCAGCTGTGCCAACAGGCTTCTTCTCCAGGAGCTTCTCCTAACACGGTTAGCACCTAGCTGAAAAAGCACTACTGCCTCTGGGTTTCCCTTCTCTAGCAAAGCACACTCAGGGCCACTCTCTAGTCTTGCTCCAGGCGTAAATCCAGACTCATCCTACCAACCTGCCCTCAGAGAAGTCATTAAATGTGGAGGTGCTGCTCACTTCAGGTCTCACTGCCTCCGAGGTGTATCCTACCCGTGCCGCTGCTGCCCGAAGGGTTTTGGACATAGTGTAAAAGCAAAGCTCCTGAGCGAGCGGGGCCACCCGCGCTCGTCGGCACCGAGGGGGTGGGGAAGGCGCCTATACACACCTGGGATGGAGCCGAGGAGCTCCCCACCTGCCCAGCCCCGGGGCCCCTCAGTCCGACCACTCGTTATCGTCCAGCTCGGAGTCGTCGTCGGACTCGCTGTACTCCACCGCGATCCGGCGCGACAGGATCGTCGCCACGTCGTTGCCCACGGGCTCCTTTTTGGCCTCTTGTTCCCACTGCTCTTGGACTTTGCGGAGTTGGATTCCTAGGGGAAGGAAGGAGAGAAGGTTTTAAGGGCGATGGGCTCGGCGCCCGCGGGCGCACCTCACGGGCAGCATCCCCCCAGTGAGAAGTATTGGCTGAAAGGAGGTGGCTGCAGCCCTCTCGCAGGAAGATGCACGTGGTTATGAAGCTCTGTGAGATCATAATGGGATGAGTGTGATTATAAAGCTGTACAATACAATCAAGCTCCTCCTCCACTTCCACTTGACCTGAAGAGGCTGAACCTTCTCGAAGGTTAATTCTGCCATTTGACCTGAAGATTTGCAGGAAGGGGAAATGGAAGAAGCCTTAGGATCACTATGGTTGGAA
>NW_008622505.1:41628-45285 GCF_000691845.1 Merops nubicus | reverse complement strand
TGGAGCTGCTAGAGCGTGTCCAGAGAATGTATATTGCAAATATGCAATTATGGAATATATATTCCATATATATCATCTGTTGATGTGATTGGATGTGGTGGAGAAATATAATGATGAAATTTTAATCCTCTTAATAAGAGTAAAGGTTCCTTTTAGAATAGTATGTATGGTGAAGCAAAATAATCCCTGCTTTGCCTCTGATTTTGAAGAACAATAGCTATTACTTGCCATGCTTCTAGAAATTCTTACATGCATATAGATCCTGGATTAAGATCTCTGTAATAGAGCAAAAAGACAATCTTTTAATAAAGTCTGGCTACCCACCTGTGTTCCCTACCCCTGAATGTCTGCTATACTTCAGCTGTTTCCACAAAAATGTAATTGAAAGGAAGGCAGATAATGGGATTTGCAGGAGTAAAGCTTTTGAGAATACGTATTCTCTTGGGCAAGCTACTAATGTTTTTAAAACACTCTATGAAGTTGAAAGAATTTCTCAGAGGCACTTTCTGGAACTGCAGATGACTGAACTTGCTAATTCTTAATTTTTCATATTTAGAACACAGATTTTGAACAAAGTGTTCTTCCACATAAGCCTTAAAATGTTTAATAATATCTTCAACAGACATATGTGTGCAAATACATAGTTACTTGCATGTAAGAATGTGCAAGTGTTCTCATTGTCTTAAAAGAAAGTAAAGTGTGTAAAGTCAAGCTCATAAAGAAGGGAAAAAATACTCAGATAATCAAGGTTGACCTGATGCTGTGATCCTAATGCATACATTTCATGTTTCTATATGCAATTTTTTTTTAATATATTGTCTTTAAAAAAATTGTACATTTTTATCATTGGGCTCTCAATAAAACATTTTAAATAATGTCTTTCAATAGAATATATAGAAAATAAATGAAATTTCTGAAAGTTTTATCTGTAAAAGGTATAAAGGTGTGGTCCTGGAGTGATGCACTACTCTGCCATTTCATTGCATAACATGTCGCAACAGTTGTAATAAGTTGAGCAATATGGATTAGCTAATTTTTTTTGAGGCAAGCACTGTTGGGTTTCCTTTGATTTCTACACACATTTTTTCCAAAGTCAAAGAAGGTCTTTATTTCTAACAATATACATCAAGGACTGTATTCGAGTCTTGGTAAACCAGAGGAATTGCGAACAAGTGAATGGAGTTAAGGGTATATCTTTGCAAGATTTTGAAATTATTAGGCAAGTGATAATTGAGAACTATGAGAGACTACATAATGAATTCTGAAAAAAAAAATAATGTCAAATCCTGAAAAGTAATACAGGAATGCTCAAATGTCACACATGTCAAAACCTTGCTGAAAAATGAGGTCTCGTGTTTAAAACTTTTTTTTTTTATAAGCTATAATTTTGAGTTGAAGCTCGAGGCAGAAAAATTTTACAAGACAATTGTTAGTTTTTTTCTTTTCATTAATTGAAAGAGGAGGAGACTTAAATAAGAAATTATGTTTGCCATAAGAAACATAAACATAAGTGTGCCATTTTCAAAAAAAAAAAAAAAAAAGGGAAAACATGTGAATTACCTATCCAGGCCTTGGATTTCATCTATGCTGTAATTACAGCTGACAGTTCCTTTTTCTCATTTACTTCCCAGATGATTCTCCTCTGTGTCTATCTCCAGTAAGTTTCAAATTTCTAGGGAGATGGAGACAACAAACAAGAAAGCAGTTGCAGATTTAAGCAGTGTTAGGCACGATTGTTGTGGCAGCTTCATGTAGAAGATTCCATTTTGTATTGTATAAATATCAAATGATAATCAAGGCTGGGTATCGACTGTCAGAATACAGCTGTAATAAATGCAGACGATCAGAAAATTGCTTTATAAAGAAAAGATATATGGCCTTGTTCCAAACCCAGATTCATATACACGATCAAATTAGAAGAGGGTATTTCAAGAACACTTGCAAGAGGCCACAGTTACTGAATGTAAAGTGACGTGTCTGAAATGATCTCATTATTTTTATGTTTATTTTAATTTTATATTATGCAGACTTCTCTGTAAATATCTTCAATTTTAAAAAAACCTTCTGGAATTTTCTGGAGGGTTTTTTTCCCCTAAACATTTGCGGTTTTCTATCTCATTGTTGGAGAATTTTTGTTACTTACACAGTGAAAAGTTGTTTGTGGAAACAGTATGCTGAGCCACAAAGGCCACCAAAGACGGTGCATTCTTAAAGACAAGCGAAATTTGACATAGAGATTATTTTTTCAGATGTTTGTCTTTCTGTCTCTGAAGCATCGTATGGCTGGTATGACGATGAACCCTGCCTGCACCTGAAGTAATTAATTTACCAGGCACAGAGAGCACTTGAAACAATTAGTCTGAAGTGAAGGAAAACAACAGTGCATGGCAAATAACTCTATGTCCAGGCATTAGTAATGCAATGACTCAAACGTATCTTCAGTGGAAATATCACATAAAAAGGGCGGTGGAGACAGAATTTGCTTTTTCCAGTTGACTGCTAATTGAATTCTCAACTATTGTTCTAAGTGTAATATTGCAATTTCAGAAGGTGTAAGTCTCAAAGACAGCAAACCAGTCTCTCCCTCTGGGCTAAGCTAGTTACAGAGGAACATACAACAGGCAGCAAGATAAAAAAAAATTCCAATTAATTGAAGATTTACTGTGACAAAGGAGGAAGGAGTACTGCAACAAACTGAAATGCAACTATTTTTATAGATTCTTTGCAATTTTTTCTCTTTATATTTGCTTAAAAATTAATTTTAATTTCCACATCTGATCACCATATGGACCTAGAATAGTCATGTACAGACTACAAATAGAAAATAAAGGTAAGGCAACCTCAGCTTACTGACAAGAACAATAATGTGCAAAAGTGCTTTAACTTCCTCTGCTGACTTGTACATCAGAAGCAAAATGGCTGTAAACTTACTCCACTAACACTGATGAATGAACTGGGTCTTTGTGAAAAGAATCATGAGCCAGCACTCAAGTTATGCTCAAGGTCAATTCATTCACATTTGGTAATTAAAAAAAGGCATATTGAAATACAGTGAATCCTGAGTAGGGTGCATGAAAGCTCATCTATCAGGCTATTATAACGAAATTTTTATGCTATCAATGAACTTCCTTCAGACATGCTTATGCAGTCACCCTTCATATCATCCTAAATTTCTCTACCTTGTAAGTCTATTTTATGAAAAACACTGCTTTAAATTCCACTGTCAACACCACGCAGATATTCAATGCTCCAGCCTTCCCATAGGAAACTTTCTATGTAATGAATCATTATATAATCGTTTGCAGAAGTTTAGATTACATGGTCTAGGTGTCTATTTTTAGTATTTTATTCAGTTAACTGTATTCTTTGAAGATTTAGCCACAAAAAGAATAATAGCTCTTTTTTAACTTTCCTTTTCACAAGACATCATTTAGGATATAAAACAGGAAAAATTGTAAAACCACTGGATTATATCATGTTTCTTTTCTGGTAGTCAGCCAAGGGCACCCCACAACCTGAATTTTCTGCAAGACTTTTCTTTTAAAATCTTTTCCTGCTACCGAGATGTAGGAGCTATGTGGGGAAGAGAATCGATATTTACACTTAGAGGAAACTTAAACTTCTCTGACACTGTGAGAATGGTGCAATGGATATTAT